>NW_020229333.1:27784-265313 GCF_003227725.1 Camponotus floridanus
TTGCTTATATTGTTGGTGCCTATTTCCATAGCTTCTTCAAATATCATGCAATTCTCTTCTTCATCATTTTCTGTTAATTGTTTCATTTGTGGAAAATCTACAAAACTTTTACCTTCAGCACGAAGCATACTATTAATTTGTACATATGCTTTATTTTGTCCTTGTAATATACCAAAATGTTGAATATAATCCTCAGACATTGCTACTTTAAAGTTTTCCCACAATTCTTCAGGATGTAATGGTTGACAATGTAATAATATACGTACAAATAGTCTACGAAGTTGTCGTGGTATCATCCATCCAACAGCTTCATTCATAGCTTTTTCCATTCATCATCATCTTCGATCAAACCTAAAGCTAAACATGCGACTGAAAATGATTGACAAAATCTCCATTTACAGTTCTTAAATCGTTAAAACTTGTGGCCCCTTTTACTGTGAGTAACAATAATCGTAAATGAAATAATTCTATTTGTGTTGGACTAACGGAATACATTCGTCCTATACAATTATAATGACTTTTACGTTTGACCCAACGTGATACATTTTTACCGTTAACTTTCTCTTTTTTAAATGTATAATAACTTGGAATTTCTATATACAAATACTGTTTTGCTTCTTCATCGCGTAAGTTTAATGAAAAATAATCTATTAACATAGTAACTTGATCTAAAGCAGAAGTCATATGCATCGTCAATGTTTTCATTTTCAATTATAATATTTTGCTCATTAGGAAGATGGACTGGTAAACGTGTTATAGCGTGACTTTTATCTTGTAGTTTTTTACTAAGAATACGCCAGCTAGCTTCAACAGGTCCAACATAACGAGCTTCGATGTAATTATGTATCTCATCATGATCAATAACAACACATTCTGTTACTGGTTCAATAGTTATAGCAGCAACATCATGTCCTTTATAAATATATTTATATAGATATTTAACTGATTTAATACTTGAAACTACTTCAACATTTATATGACTATTAAATATAATTGATAAAGTAGGACAATATGGAACAACATAACGATTATCAACTACATATCCACCAGGACGTTCAAAATTTGTTCCATTATTTCGTCGGCGATAATAAGGATAAGCATCTTCATCCATTTTAGTTTCTTCGAGAAAAGGTTTCGGATAATGTTTTGAACAACGTCCATCTATCAAACACCAATCACCACAAGGTCCATGAATCATATGTTTCATAACTATATCATGTAGAATACGATTATCACATGGATCAGGAATTTCAGCAGAAATATATTTATCAACAATTTGCGGAGTTGTAATTTTATAATTGTATTTTAAAGTAATTAACATATGAACATGTGGCAAACCGCGTTTTTGAAATTCAATAACGTATACAAATACTGCTACTTCACCAAAAAATTTTTGTTTAACAATTAAATCAATTAAATAATCTTTTTTTATATTAAAAACACGAGCACAAATATCAGGTCTATCCGAAGCTTGTTGACCAGGTAAAAGATTTTCTTCAATTTCACGCCATTTTGGATTACAAGTCATAGTAATGAAAAGATCTGGTTTACCAAATTTACTAACTATTGCCATTGCATCTTGATAATTTTGTAACATATTGCGTGGCGATCCAGTAAATGTGGAAGGAAGTACAACCATTTTCCCAATACGTCCATTTAAATTATTAGCCGTAGTTTGTAAATAATCTCTTAAACCTTGATATGTTTCACTATGTAATTCTTTTTGATGATTTTTACAATAATCAATTCTATCTTTTTCCATTTTTACATAGCTGTCTACAAGCCACTGTTGAAATAAGCGACGTCCTAATAAAAAAACATTAAATTCATCATCACGAATAGCTATACGATATTTAATATACTGTCCTCTAGTTATTCGTCTATCACTATTTAATTTTTTTAAATCACGATGCCATCCTTGAGTACCATATGGATAAAATAATGGATATATCCATGGTTCTACATTTGGATCCATAATACTAACTTTTTGTAAAGTTTTAGTATTTTTATTACGTATTGTAACATATGATTCTGGAATTTCTCCATCAGCTGTTGTAGAGAATACAGCAGCAACTTCATTGATTCTTTGAGTATTATATCGACGTCGATCCATATCTGGTCTTGAAGTAAATACTAATTGTAACTCCGGTAATAATTCACCAGATTCCATTTCTAAACGTCGTTGCTTTTCTAATTCTTCACCCATCATTTGATAAGACTGAGCAAATACATTAAATTCCCGCATTATTTGTTCAAGGTTTTGTACAATTTCAAAATCTATGTATGAATTTTGATTAAGACGATGATTTATTGCTTCATTTGAATCTACGATAAAAAGTTGGCCATAAGTAGGACTTTCGTTTTGTACAGCATTATTGCTGTTTTTCTCACTTTATTAATTTGATAATAAATCTGTCCTTGTATTTTAAAACAATATGGACCAGGTCGTCTATCTTGAAAGTTAATTAAATTAGCGTTAAATGAGGCAAATGAAAATGAACTGTTATAACTACGAATATTTTGAAAAAAATTATTAGATTTTATGTGACTACCATCAAATAAACTACGAATGAATTGAGGAAATTCAGGCAATGGTTGCACACATACTGCACCATGATTACAACAATCATAAAATGAATATCCTCTATTAGAAACTTTTTCAGCTGCAAAGTGTTTTACATTACAATGAATACAATACACATCCATAGGACCAATATAATATTCAATTACATCAGTAAATGATAGTGTACTAATATTATTTAAACAAGATCGTTTTTTCTGCCGTGATCGATAACGAGTTTGATATTCTACAGATGATTGTAATGTTGCTCTAACACTTAAAGGATTTTCTTCATTTTCCATATCTAATTCTATTACACGATTATCATTTGATGTACCAGCAATACAAATAGTTTGTTGATTTAACTTTTTCAAAGAATTTTCAACTAATTTCTTATTTTCACGACGACGTCGTTGATTCTCCCTTCTTTTTTCTCGATGTTGTTGCAAAAATTCTTTTTTTTCTTCTAAAGTACGTACAATTTTACGTCTCGTCATTTTATAAGAATTTTCTATATTAATATACTATATATAAAATCTTAAACATATACACTTAATATTATTAATAAATATTAATAAAAAAAAATAATTTATACAAAAAATTTTTTACTATTGAAATATCTATTACAATTTTTATATTATAACTATTAAATAATCTATATATATATATATATATATATACTATTACTATCTATATATACTATTACTATATTAATAATTTATTATTATTATTATTTATATATTATTATTTAAATATTATTATTATTTATAAATTATTATTATTATTAGATTAAATTCAATTAAGATAAAAATTAATATTCTCTTTAGGAATGGAATTTGACGAATTATTGTTGGAGTTACAATTATCATTTACTTTAAGACCAAATATAGATTGACGTCGATACAACGCTTAAGGAATTAATAAAATTATTGCTGTTTTTCTCACTTTAAATAAATTAACTTACATAAATAAGTTAATTATTATGGTTATTAAACTATAGTTATTGTTATGGTTATTAAACTATAGTTATTGTTAAAATTATTATTTTGTTATCATCATTATCATCATCTTCATTGTCATTATTATTATTATTATTGTTGTTATCGTCAATATTATATAATTAAGTTTATATCATCAGTGTCATCATTTATATATCATTCATATCATCAATTATCATCAATATCATAATTATTATTAATAATAATATCAATACTTCTAAATAATATGATTTATTTATTAATTACATATACATAAAAAATAAAATAAATTACAATATATAATAATTAATAATACTACTATAATAAAATTAAATATTAATTAAATTTTTGTAAATATAAAATAATAAAATATATTATAATACAATAAAATTAAAATATAATTAAATATAAAAGACTAATTGTAAATAAATTAAAATAACTTATAATATAAAAAGTTTTCTTAATTAATTTTCTCTCTTCACTATTCTTTTCCTCTTTTTCTACTATTTATTATGTAAATTTTGTAACTTTCTCGCCTTTCCTGAAACAAAAGAAATAAATATTAATAATTTACATTAATTTAAAAAAATAATATATAAAAAATTATACAAATAATACATACATGCATACATATCTATAATTTATGCATACATATCTATATATATGCAGAATTAGTTTTTTATCTTAAGATATCGAAATATCTCGTAAAGTCTAAAAGATACGAAAAAATGTTTCAAACAAAAATTGTATGGTTTCAAGGAAGACATAAAATGATGTCATTCGTTTGACCTTGAAGAGTCATCTGAAAATTATGTGAAGGTTACCTCCAATCTTTTAAATAAGACATCCTGTATGTTTTTGCATATTCTCGTAGCTCATCTAGAGAGTTTTCTAAAACACTATAATTAAGTTAATTTTCATTAAGTACTTTTATGAGACATAAAGTTATTTCTTAATTTTACATAAACCGTAAAATATTTTGTAAAATATTCATTTTTTGATTATCTTATCTTAATACTCTTATGTACAAAATAATGAGAGGAATCAATTGATGTACAGAAAACACATAATTGTTTCGAAAACAAAATGTAATTTGCAATTAACAATTACATTTTTTTTCGAAACAATTATATGTTTTTCTTACATCAATTAATTCCTCACATTATTTTGTACATAAAAGTATTAAAATAAGATAATCGAAAAATAAATATTTTACAAGATATTTTACAATTAATATAAAATTAAGAAAATGATTTTATGCCTCAGAAAGTACTTAATAAAAACTAATTTAATTATAGTGTTTTGGAAAGCTCTCGAGATGAGCTACGAGAATATACAAAACATACAGGATGTCTTATTTAAAAGGTTAGAAGTGACCTTCACGTAACTTTCAAGTAACTCCTCAAGGTCAAACTAATAACACTACCTTATGTTCCCTTTAAAATCATATAATTTTTGTTTAAAACATTTTTTCGTATCTTTTAGACTTTACGAAATATTTCAATGTCTCAAGATAAAAAACTCACCCTGTATATAAATTATATATTATATATTATATATATATATACAAGCTTCTTTATAAACAAACTCTTCTTACAATATTTAAATTAAATTAATAAATTTAAATCTATCTACAAACTTAAATAGAATTCAACATTACATATTAATCAAATTTAAACATTTTAATATTAGGAAGTTTACTTATACAAAAGCTTATATAAAGGAATAGCTATATATTTCCTAGATAACAAACTTGTTGTACAAGCTTCTTTATAAGCAAACTCTTCCAGCAATATTAAAATTAGATTAGTAATAATAAATGCTATTCGCATTAGTACATATACTCTTAAATCATTACTACGCATAATATATAAGATTTCCTAGATAACAGGCTTGTTGTACAAACTTTTTTATAAGCAAACTCTTCCAGTAATATTGAAATTAGATTAGTAATAATGAATGCTATTCGCATTAGTACATATACTTTTAAATCATTACTGCGCATAGTATATAAGATAATGTAGAACATATAATGCATATTTACAAATAACTTTCATATATTATCTTGCATATGTATTAATGTTTTATTAAGAACACATACAATAATGCAGAGAGGATTTAAAATTAATTGAAATTAGATTAGTAATAATGAATGTTATTCGCATTAGTACATTTACTCTTAAATCATTACTATGCATAGTATATAAGATTTCCTAGATAACAAGCTTGTTATACAAGCTTCTTTATAAGCAAACTCTTCCAGTAATATTGAAATTAGATTAGTAATAATGAATGCTATTCGCATTAGTACATATACTCTTAAATCATTACTGCGCATAGTATATAAGATAATGTAGAACATATAATGCATATTTAGAAATAACTTCCATATATTATCTTGCATATGTATTAGTGTTTTATTAAGAGCACATACAATAATGCAGAGAGGATTTAAAATTAATTGGAATTAGATTAGTAATAATGAATACTATTCGCATTAGTACATATACTCTTAAATCATTACTGCGCATAGTATATAAGATAACGTAGAACATATAATGCATATCTACAAATAACTTCCATATATTATCTTGCATATATATTGATGTTTTATTAAGAGCACATACAATAATGCAGAGAGGATATGTACAAGTAATATGACCTTTTCCGGATAAAAGTTTTTCATACTTTCTTTTAGAAAAAACATTATTTATACATATATTTACATACCTTCTTTATTCGACTTTTCTTCTTTCTCTCTTTCTCCTTCTTCTATCCTCTTCGAGATTCTTTTTAATTCTTTCTTAACGCACTACTATGTAACACGAAAGAGTAACAAATAGGTTATGGATGACGAAGCGCTCGAGCGCTACGCTACCTAACCTGACCTAACCGCGAATATATCGGAATGCACCAGCATCCAATCAGCATCGCAGAAAAGGAGGCTTCAACATTTCGATATATTCGAGTAATCGACTTAACATACACTTTTTAAGATAGGAATCGTACGTTGTATTTGGACGATAACAATTAATTTCTGCTTGCTCAAAGCTGAAGTTAGAAGGTGCTCGTTCTTTGATAGCTTTATACATTCTTAGTTGAATTTTAAATGCGAGTTAGACTGCATGTAGTGCGTCACATAGCGGTAAATGAAGGAACTAACGAGACGTTTCATACACGTTTTATGGAGCAATTTTTTGGCAATTTGACTTCAGCGAAATATGAGGATATGTTGAGGAATCGGTCTTGCCTTAGTTAGCTGGATCACACACACAACAGATGCAAATCCGAGCGAGTAACCTCCATGTAGTACACCTTGGATAATGTTAATACCGGCGCTACTCTATCATTCAACCCTCATAACTCGCAAAGTACTTAATAAAAATGAACATTATTATAGTGTTTTGGAAAGCTCTTGAATTAAGCTATAAGAATATGCAATCAAATGTAGGGGGTGTCATTTAAAAAAGTCAATGTGACCTTGACCTGACCTTGACGACGCCATCCAAGGTCAAACTGATAGAATCAGTATATAGATCTTCTTAAACCCTACAACTTTTGTTGGAAACACTTTTCTGTAAAACGTATATTTTCCGAGATATTTAGGGGTTTCCACACTTTTGGTAGACCCTGTATACATGAATTTTTGAAACGTGCAATTTCACGGAAACATCGCGATAAGAAACACATTGATGGCGGTGACTATGAAGATGGAGAATATCCGATAATGCTTCGTGCTAATTACAATACGATGAGGAGCGAGATCAAATGCGCATACAGATTAAACTTTAGCAAGCCCAACAACATTGGATCGCTGCTAGGATTCTCGAATCGTATTCTCGAGCCACAAAAATGATACGAATCAAATATGCCGATTAATATTATCAGCGTGAATATTATCCGCGTAGAATGTAACGTCGCGGGTGCGTACAACAACGGCAAACTCGTTCATACGATACATGAATTTTCACCGAAGGTACCACCGGGATATAAGATATCGGAAACGCCGGCGCAGATCATTTACCTGCTGATCATCGCGCGGAGCATTACGGATTTAACGTTACGCGTTGTCGACTAGAACGGACAATTGCTCGATTTTCGAAAAAAAGAGCTCACCATAAGATTGCACGTACGACGGCTATGGCGATAACATACGTATGCGACGTGTGAGATGCTCGTGTTGAACGGACCGAAAGACGTGAGAGATAACGCAATCTTTACGAAACCAGCGACAACAACAACGTCGACGTTCGCTAATGTTCAATCATCCAAGAAAAAGAAACTCAGCGCATCAAACGTTGCATTTTTGCAATTTTTGGGAGTCGCGGTGCGTTACAGTTGAACGATGACCGACATCTTCAACATCGATGACGAATCGATCTTTGACGATCGTATCGTTAAGATCGAGACTTACACGTACAACCCGTTCGCCACTACAACGTTCGGACACAATAACGAGATAAGAATATCCAAATAACAACAGAATCTGTATACGCTGCCGTATGAGAGTTTCTTATACATCGAGAGACAACTAACGAAAACCGAACCAACAGCTGATGGAGATGTGATTGGGAAATAATTGCATCGCGTTCATGTTCGATGAGATTCAATATGAACTCGACGACATTAAGATTGATCGCAATAGGAACGTAGGAATAACTACTTCGCTCAAACACAATGTAACAGTATCATCCGACAGAAATATAATTATGATGAATGCCGGCTGGGATCCGACGACCCATACAAATGGACACTTCAATTTTTGCGTACCGCTCTACATGTTATTGGGATTTTGCGAGGAATATAGACGCGTGGTGATTAACGCTCGTCACGAATTGATTTTAATACGATCGCGCAACGACAACAATTGTCTGTTTGGAAATTCGATGATGGAGCCTGTGATCAACATATTCAAGATACAATGACGAATGCTACGTGTGCTATTGAGTGAAATGGAAAATTGACCGAACCGATGACCTGTCGATGCTGCGTGCTCTGGAAAGCGGACGATATCTCAGCATGGGTTTTCGCTCGTGGGATCTGTATGAGTATCCGCTATTGCAGCTTACAACCAAGCATTCGTGGGCCATTAAGACCGCGACTCACAAGGAGAACACCAGAATTGGCCCCCTCCGATTTGGCTGAATTTTATATATATTATAGTTCAGCCCTCTCACTAAATCGTGGTAAAAGGATACGATGCGCCTCTCAAGCATTCGCGAGAAAAACGCGTTCAAAGATTTCTATGTTGGTAATGTACCGAATGATTAGTGTTGTTTGACGAGCAGCGGCGTGGTGTAGTGAGTAAGGCGTCGGACTAGAATGTTGCATGTTGCTGGTTCGAATCTTACTTTTATAATTTTTTTTTATTGTATTATATTGTATATGTTTTATATTTAATATTTAATTCTAAAAATTAATGTACCAAACAGTTTTACAAAATTTAAAAATATTATTTATATTTTTATACGTTGCGTTTCTTAAAATTACAATTTAATTAACACACACACATATTTATTATTAATTGTAAATTATCATGCAATTTATATAAAATTTTTTTCTATAATAGGAGGAGAAAAAGAAGAGAAGGATAAGAAAATTTGAATCTTTTATTATGTTTACAACTATATTTTATTTTGTTCACAATAAGCAATATTTATTCATTATCAGAATCAGAAACATCAGAATTACATATGTTGGGATATTTATTATAGAAACACGCAAAACATAATGTTTCTGTGCAATGAGCACATTGAATAAAACCTGTATTACAAAGAAAACAAGTTTTGTCAGGTAGCATTCGTATCGTATCGTCGCCAAGGGGAAAACGAAACTTGTGACGGCAAGATTAAAAATTATTTTAAGAATAGAATATAATTTCAAATATATGTATTACATAACAAATAAATTTTAGTTTAATAACGTAAATTTACAATGCAATTGCAATTAATGTTAAATATGTGTGTGTGTTAATTAAATTGTAATTTAAAATTTTGTAAAATTGTTTGGTACATTAATTTTTAGAATTAAATATTAAAAATAAAACATATACAATATAATACAATTAAAAAAAATTATAAAAGTAAGATTCGAACCAGCAACATGCAACATTTTAGTCCGACGCCTTACTCACTACACCACGCCGCTGCACGTCAAACAACACTAACCGTTCGGTACATTACCAACATAGAAATCTTTGAACGCGTTTTTCTCGCGAATGCTTGAGAGGCGCATCGTATCCTTTTACCACGATTTAGTGGGAGGGCTGAACTATAATATATATAAAATTCAGCCAAATCGGAGGGGGCCAATTCTGGTGTTCTTCTTGTCAGCAGAAGAAACCACGATACATTGTTTTCGCTCTGCAGACAGGTCAGAAGAATGTCATGTCTGAAGATATAAGTCGATTCGACGATTGCAAATTGATCAACGTGAAACTCTATCTGAACTCGGAATGTTATCCGTACGACGATATGAATCTGGATTTCAAAAAACACAGATGGTCCATTCTGTACGACACTTACGCGCGCTTCTGCAAGAACTATTATGGATACGAGTATCTCGAGTCAAATCTCTCAGCGTTTCTACTTAACGGTCCGTTCGTGATTATCGATTGTTCTCGACAAAACTAATCGGTCAAGAGCGCAATCGTGGATGTGAGATTGGAATTCGAGTGTAAAGAGAACGTGCCGATGAGTACCATTGCTGTCTCATCATACACGATCGCGTGATCCAGTACAATCCGTTGATCAACGTTGTACGCAAAATCACCTAAGCGATAACATGGACAAAAGAGAGAGGGGAAGAGGAGCAGGATATAAAGCAAAGTGTTACGAGATGATTTTAAAGTTTTGTCATTCCTCTCGACTGATGTATCGAAGAGAGAGAGAGAGAGAGAGAGAGAGAGAGAGAGAGAGAAAGAGAGAGAGAGATTTCGTCATGTCTGTATCAACGTTTGTGGATCTGCAAGGATTTACCATCGATTACTCTTCGTGAAGGAAGCGGCAATCCTGAGAAAGGGATATGTTCTATCGCATTACTTTTTCGCAAGTTCCGTACTGTGAAGCGTGCTTACAAAATCTGATCAACGTCAAGTCTCATAGTTGACTAGAAATCATCACGGATTACAATGGGAAGACGGAATCGTTCCGTATGATTTGGCTCAGCGTATAATTACAACAGCTGTCGTTGGTACGATACACGAAGAAGAAGAAGAAGAAGAAGAATCGTCTGTCGTATATGTCAAAGGACTTGAAAAGCGAAAATGGCTGACCGATATACTGGACTGCGGGGAACGACTATATTATTGAAACTTTGGATGCAGATTACGAAGGTATTGATGCTGTAAGTAAATTAGATATTGTAACGCTTATTTTTGTGATTTTTCCGCGGATAACTGCAGTCGAGGTAATCAGGATCAGTTAGTCAGGCGTAGAAATCAAGAAACGGGAATTTAATATAAAAACAAAATAAAGAAATATATTTAAAGAGAAAAGTCTGCAAATATACAGTTGTGTATGCGGTGTGTGTGTATGAGACGGTGTCGCAAAAACTCGATGTTCGTATAGGCGGTGCGCTTGTGTGTGTGACAGTGTCGCAAAAACTCGGCGTGGTTCGAGATACGCCTCGGGCGCTCGTTCTATGGCTCGCGGCCCGCGTGGAAATACGTTTACAAATGTACGGTGTTTTATGGTGGTTGAAATCGACACTTATGAGTGACGTTGAGCGGTTGGATGCACCGTAAGATCGGGCAGCGGGTAGTGCAAATCCGGCTCTGATGCAATGAAGCGTTCACGGGTAATAATGCGTTTAATGTCGATCAGCTGTTGATTCGTATTAGTCGTCGGCTCGGTCAATGAACGCGTGACGTCACGGCGCGTGCCGGTGTTTTTCGTGCGCTTTTTCGGGTTTGCGAGGTTACGCGTAAAGCCGCGTATTTTCTCGGAAGGTGTGAGGACAGGATTTCCCTTCGGGAAGACCGTGCTAGCGGGAACGGCCTGTTGGGGGTAGCTCTCCACTCTACTTCCGTATGCACTGGTCGGACGGGTGTCGGCAATGGAGTTGTGCGTAGGCCGGGAACTCCCGGGGAGATCGGGGAACGCCCCAATTTCTTGCACTTAAGAAAGGATGCGCCTACTTTTGCGAACCCTGGGAAACCCCAGGTATGGCAAGGTACTCCCTACCGCTGGTTTCGCTGTTTTCGGCGTCCTGGGTTAGTTTTCTGTTGCGACTTGTGCGCTCGAGAAGTTCGGAAAGAGTGTCTTTAAACTCGGGTTAACAAGCTCTTAAACTCGCGGGAGATCGCGAGCGGCGTGACAGATCGAGCGTGCGGAAAATCAAAGTCCGAGAAGAATAGCGGTTGTCGTATAATATTTGCGGTTTGACTGAGCGGTAAGATTAAGCGGTATAGTAAGCGAAAAGTGCGAGACTTCTTCGAGTCTATGCGCGGAGCTCCTTATATCGCGAGCGGGATTTTGGGCCCGCTGTGACGTGGCCCAATTAATTTGTAAATTGGCGGTGACCTCAGGAGGCCGCACATTATTGGCCGCCGATGAGGTCAGGGGCCAAAGTTTTTACAGTTGCCATGCGCACGCTCCTTTTCGATCAGCTGATTGGCGTGCAGCTGATCGTGACGTGCGGGCGCGCATGCCCGTATGTTGTTTTAGTTTTGACGGCGGTTGACAATGTTATTGTCAATCGCTTAATTTCAAGCGTTTTTATGCGGTGCAAAAACGAGCGGTGACTCAAACGTTCGAGTTTTTGTTTACCGAACGAAGGCTCGAGAAAGTTCTCGATGCCCGTTAGATTTGAAATACGGATTTTAGCAACGCGAAATTTTACATTGAGATAATCGATTACGCATTTCGAACAGTAACCGTAGAATTAGAATATGATTTCGCTCGCGGTGCGGTCGATGACCGCGTGACGTAAGCGGCGCGTGTTTATGGTTTTTGTCGTCGCGCTTTTTCGCTTCCCGATGTTCGTAGAATCGGGCCGTATTTTCCCCGTATGGTGTGGTCGGGATTTCCGGGATAGTCGGTTCTTAGCGGGAACAACCGCTGGGGGCAGCTCTCTTCTCTACCTCTGTATGAACCGACGGGACGAGGATGGATGCTGTGCGTGTACCGAGATCTCCCGGTTAAATCGGGGTGCGCCCCAATTTAGTTTGCACGCAGAGAGAGAGGAAAAAAAAATGGATTCGTCTATTTGGTCGGACCCCTGAGATCTCCCAGGCGTGGTGGAGAGCACCCCACCGCTTGGTCTTGAAACTTTGTAGACTGGTATCGGATAGCTATCTTTTGCGGCTGTTCGCTCGAGAAGCTCGGAATAAAAAGGTGCCTATGGTTGATGGGTCGCCCTTTTTATACTGGTCTAATTAGCCCGCGCCGGTGTACATTAGACTCACCCCCACCGAGCAGTCGGGAAAACGGAACGGCGTGAGTCCCGCTCGTAGGAGCGCGGCGGAGCCGGGCGCGGGGAGATCTAACTCCTTCGCTCGGTACTTGTCGGCCGTTTTCGACGTACTTCGCCGATTCGGCCCGGCTTGATTTTAAGCCGTTGTAGCGGTTAAAAATGTGGCGCTATGCGCCCTGCCCTTTGCCCGGCGGTGTTCTGCCGGGCGGCAGCTTCCAGCTCGCATGCTGGGCATTAATTAGGGGGGTGCAAGGGTGCATCGTTATAATTTTTATAATAACCTTAATATCAAGATTTTTAATATTAAGATTTAAAAAATTATTTGTCAATTTAATTTGTTTTTCAGTTTTCACATACTATTCTGTAAACGCTTCTAGAAGCTTGGACTAAAGGACCATTATTAGAAAAATGTAAAAAAAGTGTGTTTAGAAAAATTATCCTTTTTTACATAGTTATGTTCTACACCGTCTTGCATTAAGCTTTTAGGACAATGGTAACAATTAATATTTTTTAGTTTTTTTACTATGTATCCGCTAATATAATATAATATGTTTTGCTGTAAATGTTTAATTAATATGTGGTCTTTCTATATTATTATTTTGATCTATATTAGTATTTCTATCGCTTATTATCTCATCTTCATTAGATTCTATACTATTTTCCTCATATAGAACGGTTTCTTTTTTTTTCTTTTTCCACACAAAATTGAACACTGATCCAATAGGATCATTATCCAATTCTAAACAATTATAATTATTATCTGTTAATTTTATATTATTTCGCAATAAAATTTTTCTCATAACATATTGCAATTGTAGCGCGGATTATCGTTACTATTGTAGCTTCTTATTTTAGCAAAAAACAATTCGAGGTGGTCTTGAGAAAATTTATATGTTAATATATATTTATATAAGGGATTAGATGCAAATAATAAATAAATTAATAAATTGATAAAGAATTAGACTCTTTATGTAACAACACGATACACTAGAAAAGAACGATTAAGAGCCACTGCGGTTGGTAGTGCGTAATTTTTTTTTGTTAATAATTATTCGCGAAAATTAAATCGCGACAATATGCATATATTTTACTTGGTGCATTTACCAAGATATAGATTCTCATTTTCAAGAATACTATAAAATCCTTCTTTACCCCCCTGGAGAGATGTAGGCGAGAAAAATATCGGGGGGAAGTTGCTGAATCGGGAGTTGAACTCGAGTCTTTCGCTTTCCGGGCGACTGCTCTTACCACTGAGCTATTCAGCCCCACACCGATATCTCTCTCGTCTATTTGTTTATAAATCTATGAAAATCTATGGAAATCATAAGAACGCGATCTTTTCAGCTCCGCATAAATTTAATAAATTAATAAATTGATAAACAATTATGCTTTTTATGTATTTAACAACACGATACACTAGAAAAGAACGATTAAGAGTCACCGCGGTTGGTAGTGCGTAATTTTTTATAATTATTCGCGAAAATTAAAACGCGACAATATGCATATATTTTACTTGGTGCATTTACCAAGATATAGATTCTCATTTTCAAGAATACTATAAAATCCTTCTTTACCCTCCTGGAGAGATGTAGGCGAGAAAAAGAGAATCTATATGTTGGTAAATGCACCAAGTAAAATATATGCATATTGTCGCGTTTTAATTTTTGCGAATAATTATAAAAAAAAAAATTATGCACTACCAACCGCGGTGACTCTTAATCGTTCTTTTCTAAATAATAAATTTTCAGATTTGGACAAAACTGATTTAGCAGTTATTGCAAGGCCATAAAGAAATGTTCTCTCTTTTACCAGATGTTTTTAAAAAACTTTCCTCCTTTTAATTTCAAGGAAAATAGATAATTCAATTTTTCTTTTATCGTTTTTTGTAAATAAAACCAATTTTGTACTGTAATCGATTGTTTGAAATTTTTGCCAAATGGATTTCTAGAATTTAGAAAATCAAATAACTGATCAACTGCTCTAATAAATGTTACAATTTCGTTACTATCTTTAAAATCATCAAGGCCTTCCTGTTTTAAAAAATCAATCGCATTTGCAACTGAAGCGCTGAACGTATTGGCTGCATATTTAACCTTCATTTTACTTTGTGCTTAGTAAATGCATTGAGAACTTAATTTATTCTTTAATTTGAACGTTAATAATTTTTGAAGTCTATGTAAAAGTACAGTATAAATCCATTTTATAGATTTTCCGTTATATTCAAATTCTTCGTAATCAGCTAAAGCATTTCTACCTAACTTCAACAAGTGGCATGTGTCTAAAATAATATATATATATTATAATTTTCAGTGGGATGAATAAAAAAGTTAATTATTTCTTCCAAATTATCTGGAAAAATATTGCAACCTAATATATTCAAAGCACTTGTATTAACAGCTTCACCATCGCATGTTACAGATATTATTTTTAATTTTATTTGTGCTGTTAACGTTAATGCAGTTTTAATTAGTTCAATCAACACCATTGATGACATTTTATTTTTTTTTAAATAAGCAATTGGCTATTTCCATTTACCCTTCAGATTAACAAGTATAAAGACCAATACTTCTTTCGCTTTAGTTTCTTTCTTTTCAAAATAGAGAAATTAGATTATTATCGTAATCACAATAGCCTACAAATTTATTTTCTGTCTGACTTCAACATAATTGTTGTCTTATGGCCATACCATCAAAGATTAAAGCGCAGTCTTTATCTTCGTCTGGTATTTTTTCTAGTATTTCCAATACTTGAGTAAAAAAGCCAAGTTTAATATTGCAGATGTCCAATGTCTTATTGAAGATAGATGAGGCAATGTCATGATTCTTCTGCAAATAAGATTATAAATAAATATTTTAATACATAAATATAATTTAGTACATAAATATAATCTAAAATAACGCTAGTGAAACTATTTCCATGTGAACCATGCTTCATGCTTAGAGGAAAAAATTATTTCAATAACAAAAAAATATAAGTTGATTAATATATTAATAGGAAATTAAAAAAAATAGGGTGACCAATGGGAATGTGTTGAAAGTAAATAGTTATTACTTCGTAACAAATAGGCCGAATAAAATGAATTAAACGCCATTTTGTAGAGAAAACTTGTCAATTTTATTACCATATATATGAAAGAGAAATATAATAATTTAACAATTGAAATACACAATATAAAAAAAAAAAAGAAAAATTTTGCTTGCGCATATGAATTAATGGTATATGTTTTCAAAGTGTTGTCCATTAGAATTAGCACAGAACTGCAATCGTTTGCAAAAACTTTGAAATACATTATCTAACATCGATGTAGGAATGTTGCGAGTGCATTTTTTAATACTATTTATCAGCTCTGTGGTGTTTTGAGGTTGTACGGCGTAACATTTGTCTTTGAGGTAACCCCAAAGAAAAAAATCACACGGGTTCAAATCAGGTGAATAAGGAGGCCATTCCAGACCTCCATGAGCAAATTTCGGGTATCCTAATCCAATTACTCTGTTGCCATACACTTCATGTATCGATTCAAAGACTTCGCGTGTACGATGTGGGGTCGCGCCATCCTGCATAAAATGGAAGTTCTTTACTAATCCGCGTTTCTTTGCATGGGGAAAGAATTTAGTCTCCAATAATTCTTTATAACTTTGACTAGTCACAGTTTCTTCAAAAAATTGCAGGTAGACCCCTTTTACAGAAATTGCAGCCCACGCGGAGACCTTTTGAGGATGAAGAGGAACGGCAATAGACACGTTTGGATTTTCCTGTCCCCAAAACCGATAATTTTGTTTATTGACATATCCGTTTAACCAAAAGTGAGCTTCATCCGTAAATATTATTTGTTTTTCATCGAGTTCCTCACTTTCAAACATATTGGTTATCACCTTACAAAACTCAACCCGTTTTTCCATCGCTTTCTCCGTCAGCAATTGATGTGTAGTGATTTTGTAGGGATGCAGTTTAATGACGTCTCTCATTATTTTTCGGAGAGTTTCTCGCTTTAAATCCAAAACCTGAGCAGCTTTCCTAATCGAGGTGTTTGGATTTTCGTCAAAATAATTTCTAACGTCATCAATTGTTTCGTCCGTTGTAACGGTACGAGATGGGCCAGGTAAATCATGTCTACGATCGTTCAAAGTGCCATACATACCAAAATTATCAATAATCCTGTCAAAAAATATCGACAAATAAAAATAAAATCTTACCTAACCAATTCCATTGGAATGATGACGCGATTCCAGGGAGAGGGAGCGTGGGTAAAAAGTATCAAAAACATACCTTCTGAGTATTGTTTCGCTTGAAACTTTTTTAGATCCATATTTACTACGGAATCCACGATACGCCTGACTATAGTTTTTGCCTCTACTATAGAAGCACTCGATGAGAAACACTTTTTCTTCGATGCTTAGCGCGTCCATCCTATAACTCGCAAATCGGTTTATACGACGGTTCAAATGAAATTGATGGGTCTTAGGTAGCGGACCCTAGTCGGTAAAACAGTTACCGAAATCGAGGAGGGGATATATAACCGTTTACTTTCAACACATTCCCATTGGTCACCCTATATTAGTACCCAGTGAGAAATGACTCAAATCGACATCAGATTGACATCGAATCGATGCAATTTACATCGATTCGATGTCAATTCGATGTTGATTCGATAAGTCTTTTCTCATTGGGAATAAAAGAAAAGGTGCTAACCGACAGTATGCATAAGCCTTTGCGGAGTGATAATGCAGAGTAGCTGCAAATTTTTTAAGCTCATCACTATAACGTCTTCCATACATAGATTTACCTTTATTGCGCAGTTCATTTTTTAAAATTGGCAACATGATATCAGAAAAGTTATTTTGTAATGTATCAAATGTTGTTTGTTTAATTAATTTTTTTTTAGAGTTGTAAGCAAGTTGGACATATTTGTTATTTTTTTCTCTCTTCTTTTAGTCTTTCTTAATAACAGCTTACATTTTAAATTACTTGCATTTAACTTTTTTTTCATTGCTTCTTTATCAAGTACAATTTGAAATATTTCTTTTTGCTTTTCAAGCTCTTTATTACATTTTTCAATTTCTTTCAAATGTAAATCTTGTAATTTCTTATTTTCTTCTTCAAGTTTTCTAATCTTTGCAAAATGTGTGTCATCGCATTGATATAGTTTCCTTTTTCTATTATTTACATTTGTACCTATATATAAATACTGTAGTTATTCTATCAAATTCATCAAATTAATTCTATTAAATTCAAAATTATATAAATAATAAATAGAATGTGCTAGCTCGGTGTGTTTAAACAATTATAAGAATTAATCTAGGCTTATACGAGCAATTTAAACAAATGAATGTTGAAATATAATTTTTATTAATTGAACTCACAGCGTGATAAATCTAAGATGAGAACGCATACAAATCTAGAAATAAAAATATAACAAAACATAAGAAAAATTATAAAAAAACGCATTGGGACGTTTCGACAATTACTTTTGTCTCTTCAGCCAATATTAATAAATTTTAAACTAAATTGGACGTTAAATCGGGCTTGTAGTTATTTGACGTTACGCATTTTGTAAAGTGTGTTGGAAAGTCGGATGGTGTCTTCGGTCGATCTCCGAATGCAATGATTGTTGTAGAAATTGATGTTTGTCAATTTCCGCATTTCTCATTGCAGAGACTTATGAATAATGACACGAGTTTCTGATTTTATTTTTAACGTTCAATTTTCAACGTTAAAAATAAAATCAGAAACTCGTGTCATTATTCATAAGTCTCTGCAATGAGAAATGCGGAAATTGACAAACATCAATTTCTACAACAATCATTGCATTCGGAGACCGACCGAAGACACCATCCGACTTTCCAACACACTTTACAAAATGCGTAACGTCAAATAACTACAAGCCCGATTTAACGTCCAATTTAGTTTAAAATTTATTAATATTGGCTGAAGAGACAAAAGTAATTGTCGAAACGTCCCAATGCGTTTTTTTATAATTTTTTTTATGTTTGTTATATTTTTATTTCTAGATTTGTATGCGTTCCCATCTTAGATTTATCACGCTGTGAGTTCAATTAATAAAAATTATATTTCAACATCCATTTGTTTAAATTGCTCGTATAAGCCTAGATTAATTCTTATAATTATCAAAATTATATATATCATGTATTATAATATGTTTATATAATTACCTGTTTCAGTCATTACAAAAGTATATTGAATATTACTATCTTGAACTATTGTTTCTGCATTGTCCAATCTTGTTGTATTTGTTTCTTCTATACAATAATAAAAAGAAATATATTTTCTTAATTATACACAAAAGCAAATTATTAAATATAGTTTTAGGACTCTCGTACAATGAAAAATATAAGGAATAGGAACAGGAAATAATGTAGAAAGAGAGAGAGAAGATATTTCTCTTTCTTCTTATTCCTGTTTCTATTCCTTATATTTTTCATTATGTTAGAGCACACTTAGCTGCTATGTAAAGTATATACTAATCTATTATGCATCTGCATGACATATGGTCCTGTTTTTCACTCTCTCTAGTGTATACTTATATAAATATATATACATATCTTATAGTATAGTAAATAATGTAATATTTGAATTTATATGACTTACACATTTTAATTTCTTTTTGTAATTGATCTAGAGATCAATTCCCACTTCTTCTACATAGTATGCCACATGTATTGTTGGAAATGTATCATTCGTTAGAATTTTCTGAGTCATATTAGGTGCATCCATAATATCTGATGATTTAAAATGCAAATTGCACACTACCTGCTTGCTGTAAGATGGTTGCCATTATTTTTTTTTTTAGACGGTCCCCACTCTCGTAGTTGCACGGAAATGTATCATTCGTTAGAATTTTCTGATCATATTAGGTATCCATATATTGATATTTAAAAGCAAATTGCCCACTGCTGCTGTAGTGGTTGCAATTAGAACGCCCTTTCCATTATCACCGTTTCCAATACTTGTGGTTTCTTTATAGGAAATCTATCATATTTCATTAATAGAGTATTAATTTGAGAATATGATACTAATCTCAAAAAGTAATACTACGAAAAGAAATGTATACCACATCCTTTCTTATATATATTATGCATCCTTGCATCACGCACCTTATGTCATTATTTTGATATATATATATGCACTTTAATTTATTTTGCCCATTAATTTGCACATACATAGATCGAACGATGATATATAGTATATATATGTAACGATGCACCCCGTGCACCCCCTTAATGCATCGTATCTACCCGGCATACGATCCGCTGGAAGCTGCCGCCCGGCAGGACATCCGCCGGGCATAGGCAGGGGCGCGGTGCGCCCACATTTTTTAAACTTCTTTAACGCTTTCGAAAAAGGGAGCCGAATACTGCCGAGTGTTGCCGACGTGTCCCGATCCGGCGACCGGCGAAAAACCCGCGCTCGATGCACACCCCGAACCCCTCCAAGCGGCCCCCGACCGTACCGCTTTCCGTAACCCGTTCGGAAGGGGTAATATCGCCGCGCGCCGACGCGGGCAATTAAGCCGGTATAAAACGGGCACGTTCAACACACTTTACCTTTTTCGGGCACAATTACCTTTTTCCGATCCGTTCACGACAGTGAAGCAGCTTCGAAACCTAGACCGCTCCCTACACAAAGAAATCTAGCTTCGAGGAAAGGAGGTAGAGCGAACTCTTCCTCCATCGAGCACTCTCGATCCTCGATCAAGATCTATCCATCCGATCAATAATCCGACCAGGAAAAGGAATCAGAGTGCACTCTGATTCCGTCGAGAGTTCTCGACCACCGTCTACAACCGACCGCCAGACGCTAGTGCATCTATTCACGAGGCAGAGAGGGGAGCTACCTGGACGAGTTATTCTCGTCAGCACTGCGTTCCCGGAAAACTCTCCTTAGCTTACCGAGAATTACAATTCTTCACAAACGCGAAATAATTTCGCGGAATACAGCGCGCATTTCTCGTAAACACATACGAACCATTTCGCGGAAATATAGCGCGCGTTCCTCATAAACCAGCGCAAAAAGCCGACTAGACCGATTCTTCAGACACGCATACATAAAAACCATACGCGCGACGTCAAGCGGTCATTGACCGCGCCGTAATCAAAACACGCGCTGTAAATAGCATTTAAAGATATCAATACGATCCAAAAGCGCATTATATTCGAAATACACACGACTAAAAACTATTGTACGATTCTTAGTGCATCCAATATCGTTATATCACGCACGCACAATGTGCATTAATCTGCATATTGCGTCGAACATCTGACTTGGTTTCGCGCAGAACATCGCGATCAAACACATTCACAAACCACCACACCACACCACACACCAAAAAAAAAAAAAAATTTTTTAAAACACCCTCGCTTGAAAAAAAAACCGATTTCCGACAGAACATCGACGAACCAAAAACATCACAAACACGCACTCACGTCATGTGTGCAATGTGTATGTGCGCAATAAATTCGTGTGTGCAAAGTGATAATATAATTTTCTTATTTTATGTGTGCAATATTGTTATGTGGACAATATGCATGTGAACAATATATCATGTGTGCAATGCGTAATAATACCATGTGTACAATCGTACTTTCGTTTCTTTATTTTTTTGTATGTGCAATAATACATGTAGGTAATCGGAATATAGGTAATCGAGAATGTCGGCAAAAGAAGCTGTAGTGTGAGGCAAAATGTACGCAAACGAAACAGTGGCAATCGGGAATGTAGGCAACTGAAACCCTCCCGTCTATCTATTTTATAACTATCCTTTCTATAACTATCCTCTGTTCTATCTTTTGTATTCTTTGAAAATATACAAAAATCTTTTCTTCTATATATACAAATTTTCTAAAAAAAACATTTTTTACATCCTCTTAATGGAAGAAACTATCATCTTCTCGCGGTTTCCATTGAGCAATAACATGTACTTTGTTTATTTACGAATTGATAAATTATACATGTTATATTAAAATATTATTAAAAAATAGTAGTAATGATACGTGGCGTAAGAGCATGAACACAAATTTAATAATAATAATAAATATAATATTTTTACATCTGATAATAAGAAAAAGAAAAAAATTACTAAAGAGCTTCTACGAAGCTATGCAAACGGCGAGTGTTCGATCGACTTTTCGATCTTCATCAGCGCAAAATATCTATAAAAACATTTTTTACATCCTATTTCCTTTTTACATCTATAACAATAATGTCGCAAAGAATAACAAAATCATGGTATATAATAAATAACAATGACGTTGACATTGAAAATTAAAGTTAAAGGAATAAAATGAAGTTAAAAATAAAGCTGAAAAATGTTGTCACATATTTAGAACCTGATACAGTGATGTTATGCGAAGATAATAGCCTCAGTATGTGTGCCGCTGTTCGTCATAATCAGATGTATTGATGAGTGCTCCTTTCTTGTTAAATGGCTAGTTGGTGAAATCCATAGTTAGAGGATATTATGAACATGTATAATTTTTTAACAGAAAAACGTACACTTGGCCAAAAATGGATTTTTATCGTTTACATTCTCTTTCTCTCTATCTTTTATTTTTCAAATTAGTTTATATCTTTTATATACAGAATAAATTATAATTAAAAGATTTATTTAATTAATTTATTTAATTTTTTACAGGATTAGATGATTATTTGATTATTATTTATTTGATTATTATTTTTACAGGATTAAAATTGTTGACAAAAACTTGCGAGGCACACGCATGCAAAAACAGAAAAGAACACAAATCAACCCGATGACGATCGATTTAAACCGGCATCACAGAAAGAAACAGTAAACGGAACTCGTCTCTAGACAACAACGAAGAAAGAAAAAAAACTAAAAAAAAAAACAGTGTCTCTCAATGATATACGTGTCCAAGACCCGTGGCGGCCTCTCCCGTGAACCAAACGGTTAGTAGGTTGGATCATATGTGTCGGTAACTCCAACAAAAATATTTATTTAATTATTTATGTGTAAATTTTGTGTGCTTTTACGCGAGATATGAGACCTGATAAATGGACCATTAATAAACGAGTCTCGAGGCGTTAGCTATAGCTCGAGAGGAAAGAAGGCAGTAGACAGTATGTTTGCACTCTTCTATTGCCCGAAACTTCCCAAGTGCCGAGCGTTACACGTACACGGCTCTTTCCTTGTGTGCATACCATGCAGTGGGCTAAAACTGGCATCCCTGATCAAAGATTATATGCCCAAGCAACTAAAGCCTGTATCTGACTATGCAATTTGTTGCAGCAGTTTGATTGCTGCGATAAATTGCGGCAATTTTTTTCTATATCACACTATGCAACTTTGAAAAGCAATTTGGTTGCAGTGATTACACAAAATTTAGATCGAACTCTAATTCTAGCAACTAGTTGCATGCAATTGTAGTAATATTTTTAGAGAATTTTTTATTGCCAAACATAATTTTTAATGTTGGTTAAACTGAATAAACAACTGATAGATATCAGACACTAGTTAATGTCAATGTTAATCAATGTCAATGCAAATATCAAAGTGTCATAATTATGTCCCTAGTAGCACAAAACATTGGCAAAATATTGTAATAATATATCTTAGCTCAATATTGATTATATTGGAAATATCTTGGCTAATATTTTCCAATGTAAAATAATATTGGTTGTTAAGAAAATGCAAGTGCTAATATTGCAATGCCCATAATGACCAATGGCTACTAAATGAATATAAATGTGTTGCCAATATGATTGCATCCATAATTATAATATTCATTATAATATTAATATTGATTATGAAGTAAATGTAAATGTGTGCCAATATTGTATGTTCACACATTATATGTGAGTTTCGCGCGTCACCACTAGGTGACGAAAAGGAAAACACCTAACCCGAGAGTGGGACTCCATCTAAAGCAGTATATAAGGTCGCGGCACAGGTCCCACAAGTTACGACTTATTAGTGAAAGAATGCGGACTATTATAGCCGCACCTCCTCTAGCTTTTGCGAGGAACTCCAGAGCTCCATAAATTAACAGACGATTAATTTTTTTTATGACGAATTCCATCATATATTAGAAATTGATCTATATCCAATGTAAAAATATTTGGATATGTATGATTAGCCAACCTTGGTTAAAGATGAAAATAATATATTCGTCCAATATTACAATTTAATATTGGCTCAAAATGAAATCGCGTCTACATTGCAATATTGGAACAACATGGGAAATATTAGATATACATTGTTAGTCAATATTGCTGCAATAAAGTGTGCTACTAGGGATTTACTTATATGTTAATATATTAGGTAGTAAACTTAGTTTCCGCGGTTCATATTTAGATGGCGTTAATTGTAGGTATAATTTACTTTGACATCTGAATGCATCTGCATTTTAGAGGTAAGACATTAAAAAAATTCAGTGCGAAAAGATTAATTTAAGCGAACAGTATTATTTTTTTCTTTTGATTAAACATGAAACGTGATAAGTTGTTTTTTCGACATGTGCTGCCTCATTACTTTGATTTAAAAAAAACTGCAGTTGCAGCTCATAAATTGCTTGTCGAAGCTTATGGCGATTGTGCTCCATCGGAAAGAACATGCCAAGAATGATTTCAGCGATTTAAGAGTGGTGATTATGATGTGAATGATAAACAACGCTCAGGTCAACCGAAAAAATTTGAAGACATCGAATTGCAAGCATTATTGGACGAAAACTCAGCTCAAATGCTCCAAGAATTGTCTACAGTATTAAATGTTACTCCGATGGCTGTTTTCAAACATCTACATGCAATGGGAAAAATTCAAAAGGAAGGAAAATGGGTACCACACGAATTAATCTAAAATGCCATTGCGAATCGCTTAAACATCTGTATTTCTCTGCTCGCCAGGCAGAAAAAGAGTTTTTTGTGGCGCATTGTGACTGGCGATGAAAAGTGGATCTATTTTAACATCCCAAACGCAAAAAGTCATAGGTGGACTCCGACCAACTATCAACATCCACACCAAATCGAAATATCCATGGCCACAAAGCAATGCTCTGCATTTGGTGGGATATGCAAGGCGTCGTTTATTACGAGCTAATCAGACCAAACGAAAGTATCACGGAGGATCGATATCAATTACAATTGAATCGTTTGAATGAAGCATTGATGGAAAAAAGGCCAGCAGTAGCCAGCAATCGACGCAAAGTTATGCTTTTGCACGACAACGCTCGATCGCACGTTACAAAATCCGTCAAGGAAACACTGATGCAATTCGAGTGGGAAGTTCTCCCGCACCCAGCATATTCACCAGAAATGCTCCTTCAGACTTGTTCCGATCGATGCAGCACGGCTTGGTGGATACACACTTCAAAAATTACGAGGATGTGTGAAAATGGATAGATGAATGAATTGCTTCAAAAGACCAATCGTTCTATCGCCGCGGAATCTACTTATTGCCAGAAAGATGGGAAAAATGTATAGTTAGCGAAGGCAAATACTTTGATTAATGTATCTTTTGCTGTTAGTATCGAAATAAATAAGTTTTTTAAGCAAAGAAACCGCGGAAACTAAGTTACTACCTAATATTTACTATCTAATATTTATTATAATGAGTAATTTTGAGTGGAATAGAATGTAACAGCATTATTAATTAATCCGTATGTAATGCATTCAAATTTAATTTATACAGGGTGATTCAAAATAACCCCTGTGTCCGTGAAATGACACATTGTTGAGTTAATTCTAAGACAATTTTTCCTTTTGCAAAATTTCGTCCGAAGCTTAGTTTTCAAATTATTAAAGAAAGTAGTTAACGCATGGCGGATCGGATACAAGAGGCAGGCAAGGGTGACGTGATTCACCGTCAGACGCGGGCGCTTACGCGGGGCGCCTGCTGCAATCAGCTGGTCGCTATACACGTACAGACACATGCGAATACATACATTCTCTCTCTGTCTGCTGTTTGTCTGTCTGTCTGTCTGTCTCTCTCTCTCTCTCCCCCCTCTCCCCCCTCTCTCTTTCATTCGCTCACTCGCCTGTATTTTTTTTTTTACGAGAGAGAGGAAAATGCATTTTATGCATACCCACCGGTCGATCCAGTGAGTTATGTGGGACTCGAGTACCAAGTCGAATTACCAACTCGGTACTCCCTACCCACTAAAAACCCCTCTCTTTTCACGAATTTTCTTTGACACACTGTTCGTCTGTCCTTTCCGAGATCCGTTTTCACATAACGTCAAAAAATAGTTATTATTATCTTGTTCGATGACTGATGTATTGCTGTAATTGCTTGAAGGAGAAATGAATTTTCCGATAGAGCGTACGTTCTCAAATTTAACGTAGATATCACGTTGCACAAGACAGAAATTCACACTAAATTATTAACTGAAAGTTTTTCTTCTTTCATAAACTGCATTCTTTTATAAACTTTAACATAATCACATTTATTTACTCATTCGACGAGACGAGAAATTTATTAATGACTCTATCACTAATCACTATTAATCACTGTCGAATAATAACTGTTGGCGATTAAAAATCACTCGATAAAAGAAACACGCACGGACACGTTACTACACGACGCGACAATGCGACGATAATTACTCGGCGACTGCAAGCAGTTTTTTGTCATAGTAGGTTGCGGTAGGTTAAGGTACTACTGGCGTTATCGAACGCGATCATGTGTTCGATTGAAGAATGCGGTAAACATAATAAACATTTAACATATTAATATTATTACTACCGCAATCTACTATGACAAAAACTGCTTGCAGTCGCCGAGTATGTAATTATCGTCGCATTGTCGCGTCGTCGCGTCGGGTAGTAACGTGTCCGTGCGTGTTTCTTTTATCGAGTGATTTTTAATCGCCAACAGTTATTATTCGACAGTGATTAATAGTGATTAGTGATAGAGTCATTAATAAATTTCTCGTCTCGTCGAATGAGTAAATAAATGTGATTATGTTAAAGTTTATAAAAGAATGCAGTTCATGAAAGAAGAAAAACTTCCAGTTAATAATTTAGTGTGGATTTGACGTGCGTGAAGTTGGCCCCCCTTTTTTTGAAAATTATAATTTTGAAAGTTGTTCTAGATTGTTCTAGACTTGTACTACATTGTTCCAGAGTATTGTTAGTTTATTCAAATTAGTTCTCTAATAAAACGAAAAAAATGATTTTTTTACCTGGCCCCCCATTTTTCAAAAATTAAACATTTTCTTATCGCTATAGATTGTTCTAGTTGTTCCTAATATTGTTCCAAAAGGACAATTCCGTAAATCCAACTCAAAGCCTGGAAAACGAAAAAAAAACCTTTTCAACAGACTCCCACAGCAAGCATAAACATATGCTTCTTTTCTTGTTTCAATCGAGAACTTTTTGTTCTGAGTTGTTCTAAATCTACAAAACATAGTTCTGCATTATGAATCTCGTATCTTTAGAACAATGTAAAACAAACGTCGAACAAGACTAAAACGACTAAAAAGAATTCAAAATATTTATAAATATAAAATAAAAATGTTATATACATATATATCAAAAAATAAAAAATTGGGAAAATTTTGAAATCTAAATTTGTAAATTCGCTACATTTCGTCACATAGATCTATACGATCAAAATATTCTGAAAGAGACAGAGAGAGAGAGAGGGGGGGGGGAGGAAGGAATAATGATGTAGCATGTAAAGAGAATCTAATGTAATGTGATAAGTATAATCAGGAGCGTTCGTCTTTATCTGTTAGAATGATGGTGTATTAAAAAATAAAAGAGAAAACACATATTTCAATAACATTACATATATATATATATATATATATATATATATATATATCATATATATATCATAAATATATGATAATAATGTATATATTTATAATAATATTATTCTATAATTTTTCGCGTTATAAAATATTTTATGTCTCTACATAAATGCACAAATTTACGCTGCTTTTTATTTCAGCATAAACTTTCTTAGGTTTACGTAACATGTCATCATAGACAATCCAATTAGTACCATTACGTATATGCGCGGTGTAATGACCAATTGACGTTTGGGAATTTTGTCCATGGTACACAATGCATCCAATATGAGTATAATGTTGTTTATTTAATTGGATAGAAAATGGAATGTCATTCAAAGCGGTTGTGATCGAAGATTCAATAAATAGTTGTACACCGTATGATACGCTCGTAAAACATTCTTCATTACATTTGCTACATCGAAATTTTAAAACTTTTCCTTCCTCTATTGCGTCAACAATTTTTGCGTAACCATATTTATTTAATATCTTCTCATTTACAGGTAAAATACATTTCTTAACAATTTTTATGTTGTAACACGTTTGACATGTACGTATTTCGATGTAGCTGTAATTTTCTGGGAATATATATTCGCATAAATTGACAATGTTCGATAAAGCATCTATTGTTACAATATCAAGAGTATCTTGTAAAAAATATGTGACATTTTTCAAAATTTCAGCTCGCGTTTTATAAATCTTTTTAGTCGGACCTAATTGTACAAAGGATTTTATAAATTTAAAGGTATCTGTCGTCGCTATATCGACAGTTTCTTTAAATTTATCGTATATGCATGCTGCGGCGAGAATTTGCACAATGCTATCAAAGCTACATGTATTTTTGACAATTATGTTGCTAGATCCTACTTTCAAAACAGGAGAAATATTGCCATTTTGTAACACACCTAAAGTAACATGTTTTTTATTAATATTAAACGTATCCCAACCGGGATATGCATCTAGATAAACACGTTTAGTTTTCATTTCGTTTTTATTTCGCCAATTCTGTTCCGCCGCTAATTCACAAGATTCCTCAGCTGATTCATCAGAATTTTCCGACAGTTTTTTATTTAATTTCGAATGTGTAACAACTTCTGTTGAAACTTGTAGTGGCTCATAATGCGTATTAATGTTTGAAGTCGATAGAGATACTGGCCTGTTAATTTCTGACATAGCTAATTTTGCTTTACCGGAGAAAGATTGAATATGTACCGTTAAAAATTTATCTATTCGCATTGATTGCAAATTATACTTCAATAGTCTATGTTTGATATCGTTAAATTCAGACTCGACTGCGGATGAACTTGCATTTATTTTGCCAAATCCAAATTTAGATATCATTATTCCGGAATATAATGGAAAATATGGTAACAAGTACTTAATTTTTTGCGCCATTGCTGGACAATAATATGGATTTATGTCTATACCTTCAAGAGCATTACGCAAGTCGTTAACACAATTATCAAAGAATGTGTTGAAAGAAGAGAAAGAAGAATGAGAACCCAGACAATCATAGCATTATTATCAGCAGAATTAAGTTCCCTATTTTGATATATATCTTCTTGATCAACATCTATCAATAATAAATCCGATTCGTTTACATCGCGATCAATCTCAGTACCTCGCTCGGCAATTTCGTCTATATTAGGAACTCCTCTTATTTTATTACATAACAAAATTCGAGATTTTTCAGCTAAAGAATCTTGCTGATTCTCATCTTTTCCAACACTTTCACTGGAACAGAGGATAATCGCAGTTCGCACGATTTGTTGTAGGTCAATGAAATCTGTTGTCTTTGTTAATAAACACAATATCATTATATAAAATTTTTTTACTTTAGGATAGACAGATATAAAAATTTTCCATCTAGTTATAAAAGTGACATAATGAGAAATATCTAAACGCAAAAAACATGTTGGCATTCTTTCCTGCTTATTCACAATCAATAAGAAACATCGATAAATATTCCTTAATATCATTACAATTTCCAAAAGCTCTTACAATAGCACCCATTAATGCTCTGTCAAAATCACAAACTACTACTTGTTGTGGACATGGAAAACTTTTTTTATGCAAACTACCGATTCGACATATTTCTAATAGCCAATAAAGAATCGCATTCGTATGCTGTGCAGCGCTTAACATTTGAAACATTGGCATCTTTGCGGTTGGAGTTTCGCATACAATTTGATACAAGTATATATGACTTGACAATTCTCCATTTGGTAATTTTAATTTTTTTACCAAGGATCCAGTAGCATCTATTGAAATGTAATTTGGATATTGCATATATATTGCTATTTGTTCCAGAGTCCAATAATGAACGAAAAACGGATCTAATGAGATGTATAGTACCGGCATGTAATTTATATTTCATTTTATGAATATTCTTTATGGGATCTGTTTCGTCATTTGCGCCTAAATTAATATCATGTCTCTCTTGTTTAGCTTTTCGCAATACCCTGTTATTAGATAAATGCGGAGGTTCCGGATCGCCTAAGTTCATGAGTTTATTTGCTTCCGCTCTACGCCATCGACAGGGTAATTCACTGTTTTCTGCTAGTATTTTGGATACCTCTACTCTTCTCTGTCCCTTAAGCTGACGTTTTCTCTCGTGTCTTACAGATTCATCAAAGTTACTAATCTTACATTCCATTATAACATCGGCTTCAGGCGGAGGCTTGTTAACAATATGGCCCAAAAAAATGCAGTCGCATTCTTTACATGACTTTAATGGTAAGATATATGCCAGTGTCCGAAATTTTAGAATTTTTGAAAACCAACGCGCACGGTATCTTTGTAGCTTTATAAATAGCTGCATACATTTTATCCGTCCAAACTTTACGCTGTAATATACAATAATTGCGAGAATTCTGTTTTTTATCAAAATATAATACATCTTTAGGAGACATGCTAATCCAATCTTTGTGTGAAAGTGTGACGTTAAATTCCAAAGTTTTATCTCGTGTAGAAGAATCGTGAGAAGACGTAGTACTTTCTAAAAGCATGGAATCTGGAGTATCAATATTATGAAATTTCCGTATTTTATCTAGAATTCCATATCGGTTCTCTTTTATCATAATATAAATATATTTCGGTTTAATATCGTTTTTTAAGATTGCACTTATCTTTGCGTATATTTCATTACTTGGTATAACTAATTTGTTATATTCGTCCAACAAATCTCTGTAATCCGATGATAGAATAACATCTAACAAACGTTCGACGTGATTGGCCATTCTACTGTAACATGACACGAAAATAAGAATAATGTGGTAAAAAATAAAGCATATAATACTGTCAGGATGGGGTATACCTACGCTCAGAAGGATTTCAAAACACTGTTTTCACTGATTATTTGTTATATATTTTATATTCTACGGTACTCGCACTGCTGCGTTCACGCGAACTGTGAAACAAGTGAAAAACGCAATTCTTCTCTAAATTCACTTGTTTCACAACTCGCGTGAACGCAGCAGTGCCTCTGCGAGTACCGTAGAATATAAAGTAGGATCTAGCAACATAATTGTCAAAAATACATGTGGCTTTGATAGCATTGTGCAAATTCTCGCCGTGGCATGCATATACGATAAATTTAAAGAAACTGTCGATATAGCGACGACAGATACCTTTAAATTTATAAAATCCTTTGTACAATTAGGTCCGACTAACAAGATTTATAAAATGCGAGCTGAAATTTTGAAAAATGTCACATATTTTTTACAAGATACTCTTGATATTGTAACAATAGATGCTTTATCGAACATTGTCAATTTATGCGAATATATATTCCCAGAAAATTACAGCTACATCGAAATATGTACATGTCAAACGTGTCACAACATAAAAATTGTTAAGAAATGTATTTTACCTGTAAATGAGGAGATATTAAATAAATATGGTTACGCAAAAATTGTTGATGCAATAGAGGAAGGAAAAGTTTTAAAATTTCGATGTAGCAAATATAATGAAGAATGTTTTATGAGCGTATCATACAGTGTACAGCTATTTATTGAATCTTCGATCACAACCGCTTTGAATGACATTCCATTTTCTATCCAATTAAATAAACAACATACTAATATTGGATGCATTGTGTACCATGGACAAAATTCCCAAACGTCAATTGGTCATTACACCGCGCATATACGTAATGGTACTAATTGGATTGTCTATGATGACATGTTACGTAAGCCTAAGAAAATTTATGCTGAAATAAAAAGCAGCGTAAATTTGTGCATTTATGTAGAGACATAAAATATTTTATAACGCGAAAAATTATAGAATAATATTATTATAAATATATACATTATTATCATATATTTATGATATATATATGATATATATATACAGGGTGTCCCATTTTAATGCCCCACCCCAAATAACTTTCTTATTTTTAATTTTAGAAAAAGATGTTTCAGACAAAAGTTGTATGGTTTCGAGGGGGACATAAGATGGTACCATTAATTTGATCTTGAAGAGTCACATGAAGGTTACGTGAAGATCATTTTCAATTTCTTAAATGGAACACCCTATATATTTTTGCATATTCTTGTAGCTTATCTCGAGAGCTTTCCAAAACACTATAAATAAACATTTTTTCATCAAGTACGTTTCGAGTAATGAGGCTTGAAATCATTTCTTAATTTTACATAAACCATAAAATATCTTGTAAAATATTCATTTTTTGATTATCTTACCTTAATACTTTTATGTACAAAATAATGAGAGAAATCCATTGGTGCAAAGAAAACATACAGTTGTTTTTAAGAAAAAAATATGTAATTTGCAATTAACAATTCCATATTTTTTCTTAAAAACAACTGTATGTTTTCTTTACACCAATTGATTTCTCTCATTATTTTGTACATAAAAGTATTAAGGTAAGATAATCAAAAAATGAATATTTTACAAGATATTTTATGGTTTATGTAAAATTAAGAAATGATTTCAAGCCTCATTACTCGAAACGTACTTGATGAAAAAATGTTTATTTATAGTGTTTTGGAAAGCTCTCGAGATAAGCTACAAGAATATGCAAAAATATATAGGGTGTTCCATTTAAGAAATTGAAAATGATCTTCACGTAACCTTCATGTGACTCTTCAAGATCAAATTAATGGTACCATCTTATGTCCCCCTCGAAACCATACAACTTTTGTCTGAAACATCTTTTTCTAAAATTAAAAATAAGAAAGTTATTTGGGGTGGGGCATTAAAATGGGACACCCTGTATATACAGGGTCTACCAAAAGTGTGGAAACCCCTAAATATCTCGGAAAATATACGTTTTACAGAAAAGTGTTTCCAACAAAAGTTGTAGGGTTTAAGAAGATCTATATACTGATTCTATCAGTTTGACCTTGGATGGCGTCGTCAAGGTCAGGTCAAGGTCACATTGACTTTTTTAAATGACACCCCCTACATTTGATTGCATATTCTTATAGCTTAATTCAAGAGCTTTCCAAAACACTATAATAATGTTCATTTTTATTAAGTACTTTGCGAGTTATGAGGGTTGAATGATAGAGTAGCGCCGGTATTAACATTATCCAAGGTGTACTACATGGAGGTTACTCGCTCGGATTTGCATCTGTTGTGTGTGTGATCCAGCTAACTAAGGCAAGATCGGTCGTGGATCCAGTCAGCAAAAGCAAAGACCCAACCAAATTACAATCGAGCATTTAAAGACCTGGAAAGCAATCGACATAGTAAACAGTAAATAAATTTGTGGATGCTCATTTATCATAATAATTGTTCGAAATGTGTGCGTGTGCGTGCGTGCGGTGCGTGTATACAGAGATCAGGTTAGGTTGCACCAAACGATTGCAAATGTGTTTCAATGTGTTAAAGTAAATGCTGAAAGTGGCTGCCATTTACTTCCTGACAATATGCTAATCTTTGGTAGAATGTAGAAATGACTTTACGATTCGTTTCAAAAGGTATCAAAGCCATTTCATCCCTTATTCGCTGTATCAATTCGTGAATGGTTTTAGGTTTTGTTCTGTAAACCTTACTCTTCAGATATCCCCATAGATAATAATCAAGAGGAGTTAGATCTGGTGACCGAGGTGGCCAATCCTCTCCTCCCTCATTTCCGTTCCTTCTTCCTATCCACCGTAGCGGAAAAGTCTCATTTAAAATACGACGTGGTCCTGCACCAAAATGAGCAGGAGCTCCATCATGCTGAAACCATATTTCTTGGAAATTATTTGGAAAAGTATTCTGTATGGCTGGAATTATTTGATCAACAAGTAATCTCTCATACCTTTGAGCGTTCAAATATTCTTCAAAAAAAAACGGCCCTATTAAATAGCCATCTATTATTCCGCACCATACATTTATTTTTTGTGGATGTTGTGTGTGAGTTTCCCGCACCCAATTCGGATTCTCATCTGACCAGAAACGAAAATTTTGATTATTAACTTCTCCCGTTAAGGTAAAAGTTGCCTCGTCTGTGAAAACAATTTGATAAGGGAAGATGGGCCGGACATTTATTAGTGCCATCATTCTTTCACAGAAATGTATACGACGCTCCTCATCTCCGTTTTGCAATTCTTGAACGTATTGCAATTTATATGGATGGAACTTGTTCTTCTTTAAAATTCTCCAAACCGACATGGGAGCAATATCGTGAGTTTGAGCGACTCTCTGAACACTAGAATTGGGATCTTCAATAAATGTCTGCAGAACATCAAGTTGTTTTTCTTCGTTGGTTGCAGACAATGGTCTTCCTGACTTAGAGCGATTTCTTACGCTACCAGTTTGTCTAAAACGTTCTATTGTTTTTAACACAGTGGACTTATTAATTCGACGGTTCGGATACGTGTCATTAAATAATCGAACGACATCAGAGAACGATCTTTCGTTATCACCCCATCCACGCATCATGAGGATAGTGATTCTTTCACGTTCCGACAAGTCGCCAGCCATTTTTAAAACGTTTCATTTTAATTAATCGTACGTTGTATTTGGACGATAACAATTAATTTCTGCTTGCTCAAAGCTGAAGTTAGAAGGTGCTCGTTCTTTGATAGCTTTATACATTCTTAGTTGAATTTTAAATGCGAGTTAGACTGCATGTAGTGCGTCACATAGCGGTAAATGAAGGAACTAACGAGACGTTTCATACACGTTTTATGGAGCAATTTTTTGGCAATTTGACTTCAGCGAAATATGAGGATATGTTGAGGAATCGATCTTGCCTTAGTTAGCTGGATCACACACACAACAGATGCAAATCCGAGCGAGTAACCTCCATGTAGTACACCTTGGATAATGTTAATACCGGCGCTACTCTATCATTCAACCCTCATAACTCGCAAAGTACTTAATAAAAATGAACATTATTATAGTGTTTTGGAAAGCTCTTGAATTAAGCTATAAGAATATGCAATCAAATGTAGGGGGTGTCATTTAAAAAAGTCAATGTGACCTTGTCAAACTGATAGAATCAGTATATAGATCTTCTTAAACCCTACAACTTTTGTTGGAAACACTTTTCTGTAAAACGTATATTTTCCGAGATATTTAGGGGTTTCCACACTTTTGGTAGACCCTGTATATATATATATATATATATATATATATATATATATGTAATGTTATTGAAATATGTGTTTTCTCTTTTATTTTTTAATACACCATCATTCTAACAGATAAAGACGAACGTTCCTGATTATACTTATCACATTACATTAGATTCTCTTTACATGTCTACATCATTATTCCTTCCTCCCCCCCCTCTCTCTCTCTCTGTCTCTTTCAGAATATTTTGATCGTATAGATCTATGTGACGAAATGTAGCGAATTTACAAATTTAGATTTCAAAAATTTCCCAATTTTTTATTTTTTGATATATATGTATATAACATTTTTATTTTATATTTATAAATATTTTGAATTCTTTTTAGTCGTTTTAGTCTTGTTCGACGTTTGTTTTACATTGTTCTAAAGATACGAGATTCATAATGCAGAACTATGTTTTGTAGATTTAGAACAACTCAGAACAAAAAGTTCTCGATTGAAACAAGAAAAGAAGCATATGTTTATGCTTGCTGTGGGAGTCTGTTGAAAAGGTTTTTTTTTCGTTTTCCAGGCTTTGAGTTCGATTTACGAAATTGTCCTTTTGGAACAATGTTAGGAACAACTAGAACAATCTATAGCGATAAGAAAATGTTTAATTTTTGAAAAATGGGGTGCCAGCTAAAAAAATTTTTTTTTGTTTTCTGGGCTTTGAGTTGGATTTACGGAATTGTCCTTTTGGAACAATATTAGGAACAACTAGAACAATCTATAGCGATAAGAAAATGTTTAATTTTTGAAAAATGGGGGGCCAGGTAAAAAAATCATTTTTTTCGTTTTATTAGAGAACTAATTTGAATAAACTAACAATACTCTGGAACAATGTAGTACAAGTCTAGAACAATCTAGAACAACTTTCAAAATTATAATTTTCAAAAAAAGGGAGGGCCAACTTCACGCACGTGTGGATTTGTCTTGTGCAACGTGATATCTACGTTAAATTTGAGAACGTACGATCTATCGGAAAATTCATTTTTCCTTCAAGCAATTACAGCAATACATCAGAAGTCATCGAACAAGGTAATAATAACTATTTTTTGACGTTATGTGAAAACGGATCTCGGGAAGGACAGAGGGACAGTGTGTCAAAGAAAATTCGTGAAAAGAGAGGGGTTTTTAGTGGGTAGGGAGTACCGAGTTGGTAATTCGACTTGGTACTCGAGTCCCACATAACTCGCTGGATCGACCGGTGGATATGCATAAGATGTATTTTCCCCTCTCTCGTAAAAAAAAAAAATAATTACTGGTGAGTGAGCGAATGAAAGAGAGAGGGGGGGAGAGAGAGGGTGAGAGAGGGGGAGGGAGAGGGAGGGAGGGGGAGAGAGAGAGAGAGAGACAGTCAGCAGACAGAGAGAGAATGTATGTGTTCGCATGTGTGTCTGTATGTGTATAGCGACCAGCTGATCGCAGGCGCCCCACGTAAGCGCCCGCGTCTGACGGTGAATCGCGTCACCCTTGCCTGCCTCTTGTATCCGACCCGTCATGCGTTAACTACTTTCTTTAATAATTCGAAAACTAAGCTTCGGACGAAATTTTGCAAAAGGAAAAATCGTCTTAGAATTGACTCAAGAATGTGTCATTTCATGGACACAGGGGTTATTTTGAATCACCCTGTATAAGTGATAAAATTTATAAAATACGCATAAAGACAAGAATCATTGAAAGCAATCAGAACTGTATTATTTGAAAACGGATACAATTTCACCAGATGATATAAATATCTAGATAATATAAATAAAAAAATTCATGGACTTCGAACACAAGTCTTCAAAAAAAAAAAGAAATTAGCAAATTAACAGTTTCTAGATGTGATGCGGAAGATGTTTACTCACAAAAACTTTGGTGTTTCAACTTGTTACAATTTCTTATTAATTCTGATCCTATAAGGGAGTCAGAATCAAATTTGATAGTAACTGATCATGAAAATCAAGAAACAAATATGATAGAATTTGATAATGAAAATCAATCTCAAGAAACTGAAAATCAAATATTATTTAACGATATAAATAACCTGAATAATGATGATGAATTAACATCTACAGAATCGGAATTTGAAAGAAAGTTCAAAAGATCAAAAACAGTTCACAAACAAGTTACAAAAGTATTACAAAATCCAACAAATATATTGTGTTCGTATAAATCTAATAAGAAAAATGACTTAATTTGTTTTGAAAAGTGAGTGAAAAGATTATTATTTTTAAAAATAATTTTTAATACAATATAATATTAAAAATTATAACGGATATGAGGTTATTAAATTAAATCGCAAAAATACTTCTTTAAAGAAAAAAATAGTTACATATCTTTAAAAATAGTATATTACTGACAAATTCTAAAGAATTTAATTTAGTAAAAATAAACGAATTACATTATTTATTGTTTGTAATATGTCATTGTATCTAGTCTTAAAACAAAAAAAACAATCATTGCTAAAATACATTTTTCTATTTAATTTATTATATTTACTTTTAACTTTTTATCAATAATAATTACTTTTATCAATTATAATTACAAGTATATTTCTAAAATTAACATTTTAATTGATTTTATTTCAGATATATTACGGAAGAAATGAAAAAAATTAAAAACAATAACAATTTAAGAATTACGAAGAGAAATATCATAAATTTGATTTTGGATGCACAAGAAGACTGATTAGTTTAAAAATAATGGAAAAAAGATAAAAAATCAGTATATTTTGTATTTGTTTTATAATAAGTTTTATTTGATTTATTTTATAATACGTTGATACATTAAAGTTACAATTACACAAAATACATCGTATTTTTTTAAGATTTAATTTTAAAAATTAAAGTAAAACCAAAGTTTTTGTTGCGTTGAATTTTTTAAATATAATATTTGCAAAATAATTTTTTATAAAAAAAGTTTTGTAAACATATATTCTTTAATGATTTATTTTGTAATATAATTAAAATTAAAGATAAAAAAAGTTTAAAAGTTTCAAGAAAATGTCTAAGCAAATTTATTTTGCCAAGAAATTCTTCTTTCATTATTAACATATTCCATAAACTCATTACATATCTGTAATGCAGAATTTGCACTTCTATTACCAATCTGTTGAGCTATGTTATGAATAAAAGGAAATTTTTTGAAATCGATATTTTTATCTTCATTTATCCTGTAATGCAGTGCTCGGAATTAGTTCGTAGGCATCGCTTCAAATATCGGCCTGAAAAGGGCAACTAATTTCGAGCACTACTGTAATGTAATGAGCAATGTTCTCTACAAAAATTCTGTAAAACACAATAAGTTAAAGTTTTCAATTGAATTTTTACAGGAGCTAACTGAATAAGTGTTAGTAAAACTCTCCATTTATTTGTAAGAATGCCAAAGGCATTTTCCACAACTCTCCGAACTCTACTTAACCTATAATTAAATATTCTTTGAATCCATGTCATATTTAAAAAAAATTAAAATATTTAAAATATTATTTGTTTTAAAATATTATTTGTTAGAGAAAAAGCAGCATTTGCAACTATTACATATGGTATGGGCATTATACGATCAGGAAGTGCTTGTTTTTCAGAAAATTCAGAGAATTATTTGCAATTGCTTTGGTAAGCAAACTTTTTCGGAAGACTTCTCCGTCAGATACACGACCATTTGTTTCAGGGTCAACATATATAAATTTGTAATTAGCATCAACTGGAGCCAAAAGCACAATATTGTTTTGCTTTTTATAATTATAAAATGACGAACCTGCATTTCTTAGTGCTTTAAATAAAATATGTTTTCCGTCCATGACTCCTGATACATTATGTAAATTGTATTCATATTAAAATTCTTTTTGATATATTGTGATCCACTTAGCTGTAGTATCTAGTACCTATAATATTTTCAAAAATAAAAAAATTGTAAAAAAGTAAATAAAGAAATATAGAAATATTACAAAAATAACAATTATACAAAATACCTTTAAATAAGTATCTTTTAAATTTTTATAAATTGACTCGCTAACTATTATACTTGATATTGGCTGCGGTCAAAGAGACGATGAAGATGCTTTGGAGTGTTTGATTGACCAATCAGGATAAAAGGAGTAAATATTTTTTTAATCTGATTGGTCAATCAAACGCTTCGAAGCATCTTCATTGTCTCCTTGACCGCAGCCATTGTGAACTGTCCAATTCGAAATGTATATTGTAAACTTCGGAAAGATTCCGAACCCGTAGCTAAGAATCTTAAAGTTATTATTAATCAATATTTTGTGCTAATTGCTTTTCTCATATGCGTGTCTTGTTTCTCAATATCATTTTTAACTAAATCATAAAATTTATTTAGTACCTCTTTATCCATTCTTAGAAAATTTGTATAACTCACCGTAGCAATTGAATTTATCCAAAGAGAAGTTTTCTCTGGAAAATCATTTATGTATCCAAGGCCTCACCCAACATCTTTTACCGTTTGGTAACAACAGAAGAATTGAAACTGATATTATCACTGATAATATAGCAATTTTTTTTACATTGTCCAATTCGGATATGAACTAATTTTTTACAAACTAAGAAAATATAAATTATAAGAATAAAAAATATAAATTCTAAGAATCTTTGTTATGTACATATTGCTTTAAAAAGAAACAACAGTATTTTATAAATTGTACCAACATAATCTTATTTAATCTATTTTCTTCTATAATTAGCAATAATTTACTTAATCTTATTTTAGTTGCCTGTCGTGTGGTCAACATTCTAATAATTGCTGCAACTATTAAATTGCGGCAATTAAGTTGCTGCAATAAGTTGCACGAAAAATTGCATTGTCAGATACGAACTTAAGAATTTTGTCAGGCTAGCCCATTTTAAAAGGCTTCCGTGACAAGAAGCTAGGAGCTAAATGTGATATGGTCAAGAAACTGATTAGAGGGCGCAGCCTCGAGTTACTCGAGGGTACTAAAATCCTTACATTCTCCAGCTCCTGAAAGAGGGACAGCACTCTGGTGTTTGTTTGCGCCGATGAGCAGTCGGAGGACTGGCTTAAAAGTCTGTCCTCTGACCTGAACTTTGGGGGAAACTCCCTACGTGTAGTGCCGGTCGATCAGCTGCCAAAACGCCATCGAATAGTGGTGCACATAAAAGAATCGAACGTGTCTGAGGTGGCCTTGAGATTCCTCGGCAGATAAAATTGCGGCCCTGATGACCAGTGATTAGATCGTGAGCACCAAGGAGAGCGTGGACAGGAATGCTACGAGCACCCACTTTGCCTGCCTAGTTGAAGATCAATCGTTGGACGTCATAAAGGCCTTGAAACTTCAAAATCTTCTGCAGGACAACCGAAACAGAAGATAAGAGAAAAATCTGAATCCGTGGTAGGAACACCTGAGGGGACTGTCTAATCATGACAGTCGCCACCAGGGAGCGATGCACTTGGACACAGTACAATTGGACACGGTGCAAATAGACACGAAACTTTGCACACGGTTCAAGTCATTCATCGTGGTGTCCAACTACATAAGTCGCTCATCTTGATGTCCAAATGCACAAATCGCTCATTTTTGTGTCCAAGTGCACAATTGCTCATCTTGGTGTCCAAATGTACAGGTCGCTCATCTTAGTGTTCAAATGCACAAGCTGCGCATTTTCATGTCCAAATACACAAGCTGCGCATTTTCGTGTCCAAATGTACAAGTCATTTATCTTGGTGTCCAAATGTACAAGTCGCACATTTTCAACTGAACAGTGTGCATTTTTATGTGTCCAACCGGTGTGCAACTAAACGGTGTCCACATAAATTTTTTTCTGTGTCCAATTGAACCATATGCAAAGTTTTGTGTCCATTTGCACCGTGTCCAATTGTACTGTGTCCAAGTGAAGGCCACTGTCTCCGCCATACCCATCACTCAGATTAACTTGCATCACAGCAAAGGCACCTTGGCTGTTCTTGCCAAGAGCATCGCTGCGATACACACACACATATTGTCATTATCCAGGAGCCATGGCTCTTGAATAATACCATCAAAGGTTTGGGCGGCTATAAAGTTTTTCATAGCCTGCTCAAACCGTAAACTAAGAACATGCATTAGGTAGCAAAAGGCCTTAATATTACTTTTCTGCCCCAGCTCAGCAGCGAAGACCTGACAATCGTCCAGAGGAGCAGAGAAAGATGTATGTAGGAGGAGGTCGGACGTCTTTACGTCCTTTGGTCAACGAGCGACAGAATCCATCCATGACAACGGCATTGACGCATATTCTGTGGAGAGAGCATTCACACATTTTTCAACCTAACGAATAATTGCTAGAAAACAATATTTGCAGACTAGAAAAATATGTGAGGCGCGAGTGGCTGGATTGGGAATCGAACCCGAGTTTTTCATTTTTTGGATAACTGCTCTAGACCACTGAGCTATCCAGACCTTACACTTAATGCTGCTTTTTAACACAGTGATATGCGACTCCAGAGCGATGTTGGTATCTCACTCAATGAATGCAATGCCGATTACCACGGAGGATCTCTAAAAGGTCGCTCACTGACCAAATAAGTACCGGTGGAAGTATTCGCGTACATGCTGGCTTCCGACTTGCCTTCCGTATGAAAACGTCAACGTGAAGGAGGGGAAGACAATGGACTCCTTCAACCTGAAGAAGAGGAAGACAATGGACTTATAGGGCTAACCTACATACTTTATTATAATTCATGCGATTTACTACATCAGGAAAATGTTAAAAACCTGATTACCTATGCTGAGGAGATAGAATTCAAACTCCTCCTGGACTGTAACGCAAATTCCCATGTTAGTTGAGGGAGTTTAAATATCAACATCTACACGACTTCATCTTAAACAAGGAACTTATCATCCTCAACAGAAGTATGAAACCAACCTTTATGGATGCTAAAAGACAAGAGGTAATTGATATTTGTATTAGGGCGTGTGTAAACGGTAGAAAATTGGAAGGTCTTAAATCAACCTTCAGGATCTGATTACAGGCAGATACGTCTTATCCTTCGCCAACAATCCACGATTTCACAGAGGCAGAATCCCAGAAAAACGGATTGGAACGTCTTCAGGTTGGACCTGAAAATCAGATTAGCTATTTTTGATCAGATTTCATATCAAGGATATCGTCGAAACTGTCTTGTCTATTGCGGCTTGTAGACACGGCGCGCGCACTATCTCGTATGTGAGCAATCGCGTGTTCGATATGGATAGATGACAAGATGACTGTCAAAGTGACATAGCGGTTCGAATAGAATGATTAGACACTTTACTTTTGCAACTAATAAATATATTTATTACAAAATCCGATTCGAATCACAACTGTTCATGAATATCACAAAGTTTGCTTCAAAAATATCGAATATCACAAAATTTGCTTCAAAAATATCGATCGATAGTATGTTAAATATTAGATCACAATTCAAATTGGAGTAAAGTACCGATATATTCTAGAAAGTCCAACGACTGTTGCAATCACAAATCGGAGTATAAAATAACAATAATGTACGGAGAAACGAACTATAAAATCACACTAAACAACTAACTGAGATCAAAATCAAATATTAACACGAATCCACTAATTGTCGAGTCAGTTTTAACACATGCGACTAGAATGTTCTACACTGTGAAAGAACTACAATAGTTCAACCGGCATGGCGAAGATCCACCGATGGAATGGGTAAAACCGGCCAGCTCCCGCGGACAGAAATTATGCCGTCCTGATGGCACTGATGCCGGGTGATAGGGCAGCTCCACATTTGAGCCAATCAGTGTTGTTCAGATTGTGCCTGTCGCCACCGGGAGTATTCCGTTTATTGGTCTTCCTCCCTTTCCTCCTCCTCTTTCCAGTCGCCACAACTGGATCCGGTGGACTCTCGTTGAGAGGAAGATACGGTTGAGCATACTCCTCCTTCCTTGTCTTCTTCCTCTCTCTCTGCCACATCTGCGCAGTCCGCCTGTCCGGCACACAGACCTGTGATCCTCGGGTATGTAGGCTTGGAAGTCCTAGTTCCAAGCACTGTGAGCATCTCGGCCTATCGGTCTTGCATTCCCTAGCTCTATGTGTAGGGTCGCTACACCGATGGCAGTGGCCACTCCTGTCTGCTTCCTTACAGACTACCGCCAAGTAGCCGCACTCCAAGCAACAGAGGCAACACGACCAACGGGCCCGGAGTGGCCTAATGGGGAGGGTACCTGATTGATCTCTTCGCCAATTGGCCAATTCAAAATAGGACTCTCTGATTGATCAATTGTTGTCGATTATCCTAGACACTAACCTAGACACAGGTCGATATTAGCTGTGGTCAATCGTAACATGTGATCAAAAGGGATACTCTCACTTAACGGTCACCCGGGACCACCGACACGCCACTCTTCCCTTTCCAACAGCTTATTGAAGACCGTCACGGGACACCTCATTCATACCGACCCCAGCCATTGGGGGAGAGCCAAATCTCCCCCATGGTCAGGTTTTCGGCACGGCACCCGGCTATTCCCGCGGTGGTCTCTAACAATTCCTCCTTGGTTATAGAGCCGTTCAGCCCTTGGAGGCGCAGTTCTGCGCACTTCTTGAAGCGGGCGACTTTGATTCCTCTCGTTTCCTTAAGAGTCTTCCTCATGGTGTCCGCTAGAGAGTCCGCCACTTGTTGACCCTCTTCACCTGGGACTTCTATTATAATACCTCCTGTTTGGGCCCTCTGCAACTTGGTCTGTATTCCGCCAAGAATCTTGTGGCCCAGGTCTCACGTTCTCATCATGACTTTGGCGTATGTGATCTCAGCCTATTGAGTGAGGGACATCAAAACCGCCGCCGTCTTCAATTCTCTCATCACTTCTGGTGCTTTCTTCCTTGGGGGTAGGGTGGTTCCCATATCTACCTTATCAGTTCTGGTTTTCTTCTTTTTCTTCTTCTTTCTCTCTTTCTTCTATCCAACTTGGGAAAGAGGAAGAGGAAGAACCTCTTGTCATTCGGCCGGACCTTTCACCTTTTTGGTTTTCCTTCCGAGGGCCTGCCTCCACCTTCCAAGACTATCCAGTGATGGATGGGGCGGAGGATGGGTGAGAGGCCCCTCCAGAAGGGAGGTCTCTTTCAATGATCGGGAGTCACTCCCGACCCTTTCCTTGATACCTACCTTTTTAAGTATCTTTCCCCTTTTTTCCGGATGTTGGCCGGGTCTTCCAGAAGATCAAAGACCTTGAAGATTTGCGTCCCCAAGGTTTCCAGCCGGGCCTCCATCCTGCCGATCTGCTCGTCCATCCAACCTGTCTCACCGGATTGAATGGATTTCCCAGTTGCCATCCCTCTAGTCTTATCAATCTGACTCATCTAAAGTCCCGGGTTGTGGTTCATCCTGTTGTCCCGCTCATGTTCTCACCCCAAAAGGGGGCAACAAGTCCACTAGCCGCCTCTACTTCCATCCCATCATCCCACCCCTGATCCAAATGGTCAGCAGGGAGATCCGGGACCGGGGTATATAGTGATATAACCGTGAATCGTTTCTCGGCCAGAGGCTGTCAGCAGGGTGGCGTTCTTTCTCCGCTTCTGTGCCTTGTGATGGATGAGCTATTGGTTAAACTTTAAGAGGCGAACTTTCTCATCTGTGGCTACGCAAATGATGTGGCCGCAATTGTCAAGAGGCAGTGATGCGCTGTCGTGACATTTTTTCCCACGCGATAGCCTCTATGCGCATGCGTAAGCTTACGTTATATAGCTGACGTCAGCTTTTATCACATATGTATCTAGATGCAACACTAGGGCCGGTATTCATAATTCGTTCTTACAGAGAGAAAACTGAGAGGTGTCATGACCCACTTTAGGTGATCCCTGAAAACGATACTCCTCTGTGAACCTAAAAAACGTAGACATGAACTAAAGCCAATGTCCATGAAAGTTCTCAGAGGGTAACATATAATGTGCACAATTTTCTGGTTCTGTTCCGTGCATGAAATGTCGGTAGCATCAGTACTGTATAGCAAGACGCTTATGTATATTATGTATATTAAATAAATTTTTAATGAGTTTTGCATGACTCCCCCCCTCTCTCTCCCCCTCTCTCCCCTTCTCTCTCTCTTTATCTTTCATATACAGGGTGTCCCTAAATTCGCGCCCACGGAGTACAAGGCGTGATACTTTAGGCTAAAAGAAATAACTTTTTCTTTTAGCAAAATTGCGTGCGATAAGTAGTTTTTGAAGGAGAGCAGGTTGAAGTAAACCAATAGGCGTTCTGGTGTAAGTGGCGCTCAGGGCCGGCGCGCGCGCTTCGCTCACTTGTATCAAATTCTTGACTAAATAAAAACACATAGTTGTTTCTAAGAAAAAATATGTAATTTGCAATTAACAATTCCATATTTTTTCTTAAAAACAACTGTATGTTTTCTTTACACCAATTGATTCCTCTCATTATTTTGTACATAAAAGTATGAAGGTAAGATAATCGAAAAATGAATGGTTTACTAGATATTTTATGGTTTATGTAAAATTAAGAAATTATTTTAAGCCTTATAACTCAAAAAGTACTTAATAAAAAGGTACTTTATTATAGTGTTTTGGAAAGCTCTCGAGATAAGCTACAAGAATATGCAATGAAAAATAGGGGGTTCCATTTAAGATTTCAAACTTGCCCCCCCTCACCACCCAGGGGGAGGGGTGGGGGGGCTGATTTTAACGTCATTGTACGTCCCCCTCGAAATGACGAAATTTTGATTCTAACCATTTTTTCGTAGTGTGCTTATTTTTCGAGTTATTTGGCTGCCTAAGTTAAAATGGGTCACCCTGTATATATACCATATATATATATATATATATATATATATATATATATATACAGGGTGAATCACAAGGTGAAAAAAAATGCGTAATTCTGCTTTCTACAAGAATTATTCTGCTTATTATTAATTTTCTAAGTTATAACTTTTACATTCGTAATATCTACAGCAGAATATTTCTTGTAGAAAGTAGAATTACGCATTTTTTAAATAAAAAAGAATACTTTTGTATCTTTACCAATCCAACTCTTTTTACGCGTTAAAATGATTTGTGTAAGAATGGAAAAAATCGCCGTCAAATTCTATGTATTAAAAAAACCATTATTTAAAAAAAATTGTATTAAAAAATACAAGAATGCAAAAGATATCTCTTTTTATGTAGCAGATACATTTCACAATAATAAGAAATCGCGTTATTAGAAAAAAACCATGTAGAAAGAAAAATATGTACATAAAAGAGTTAAATATATTAGAAAAGTATGCATAGAATATGTATATTATTTGATTCACAGTATTTAACTCGCTTGTACATTACTGCAGACACGGTCGATCCAAGCAGCTGTCATCTATGAATCATTCAATTGATTACAGTTGCAGTCGGTAATTGATCTCTAATGGTAAAAGGTTGTTACAACCATTATGATTCACCCTGTATATATATATACTATATAAATTGTGACGTAACGCTTTTGAGCTCTGTCACAGTGACTCCGTCGAGGGGAGAAAGCGAGCGCGGGGTCGTCCCTCGCACCTGAGAGGAGACTCTAATTATCCGCTAGGATTAGTTTTATTATAGATATAAGGTTCTTGAACAGAGTGCGGCGACCAGGACGAGCGTGCAATACCGCAATGTGTGTAAAGATCCCGGAGGATACCGAAAGGAAGAGACGAAGAGAGGAAGAATGGACCAAGGCCTCCGCGAACAAAGATCACGTAGCGAGATCCCACGCCGCCGCTAGTCGTATGTCAGTACAATATTAATTCTGACTCATTTCAGAATAAAGACAGCGGGGAATCCTGACAGCGAAGCAACGAACAACCTCCCAGGCTGCAGACGGGGAACGGAAATAATTCCGGAAACGGACGAGGATACGGCCTGGCCAGCCGGTCGCGTCTGAGCGGACAAGGACACTACCGTTAAGATACCGTCGTCATCGAATTCTGGACCCCTGCGAAAGGGCAACCCGCCGTTCAGCAGCTTGAATTTTGAAGGGGCGGAGAATCGACCCCTTCTCGTCAAAAATCGACGAGATGCGCGGATAATCGGCGCGGGGCTCGAGGGCCTCACGGAACCATTTCGTTAGAGTCGGGTGACTGTTCGGTGACCCTCGCGAGTGATAAGTCGAGTCTGAGGACCACGAGGAGATGACCCATCCAGGACGCTGCCGCCGCCGCCGATTAATTGTATGCCGCCGCCCAGGTAGCCGTACGATTTTTTCTCAGGAGCAGCTGGTGTCATAATATTCTGAATACCGTCGCAGGGCGACGGTTATCTCATTACCGGCTTATTGTAGAAAGCTTGTGTGCTTTTCTCGCGTTTCGTTGCCGGACGCCAGCTGACACCGGGTATCGTGGATTTGTCCCTCTCAGGGGGTTCGTCGCCGACAGTCGTTTTACCGTTCCGTTCATTTCGTACCGTATCGTATCGTATCGTATCGTTCTCGTTTCGTATTTTGTTCTATCGTTGCGTTTCGTGCCGAATTATGAACCTTAGCGTGGTGATGAAATTCCAGCCGTTCCGTATGACGTAGAGAATATCGGGATTTGCGTGAGAACCTTCTTTGCGAGCAAGAGTTACCGTATATGCGAAATCTGCTCGGCAAGAATTGTATAAATCGCGAAATCTCCGTTTGAATTTTATGTCCGTTAACGTTCGTGATATTTCGTTCGAGAGTCAAGTTTGTTTTCGCTGAGCGCGAAAGGTCGTGACAATACCGTTAAAGAGTGCGAGACAATAGAGAGTTTTTGCAATACCGTCTTTCAAATATGATGAACGCTAAAGTCACGCTATTCGGTCAAAAGACGAAACTGCGCATGCGTATCGTTCACCGTAACGTTATCCAGATAACGTGTGACGTTATTTCTGAGCGAATAAGGTTGACGATTAGCGTCTACGTTATGGCTACCACAACGGAACCGAAACGATTACGCTTCACGAGTGGAGATGATCTCGTACTCTTAAGACAGGTTATATCTCAAAATCCATACGAAGACAAGGAAAAATGGAGAACAATTGCAAACCGTGTAAAAATAGCAACACAAAAAGATTACAGTTTGCGTGCCGTCCGAGATCATGTCGAGCATCTTTTAAAAAATTGGATAAAAACAAACCGTGCAAATTTAAAAAAGTAAGTGTTCCAAATATTTATATAAACTACAAAAATGATACAATTTTGAAAACATCATAACTTTATTATTATGGTTAGGTTTATATAATTTTAGATGCAAAATTTTTCTTCTGATTTATTATATATTGATTTGTGTGTAGATCAGGAATCGAAGAAGAATACACGGAAAAAGAGCAGCTGCTTCAAGAAATAGAAGATTTACAACGAGAATATAAATCTTCAAGAAAAAATAATAATTCTAGCCTACAAAAACTAGGAACACAAGCAAGAGATACAGCATTAAAAAATGTTTACATCAGAAGCAACAAGCGAATTAGAAGTCCAAGAACTTACATCTCCTATCTCTTTGTACCCGAACGTTTCACCACTTCCAATATTGTCACCAACACTAGTATCATTGCAGCAAGATTCCATTTCTTCCGCATATTCAACGAATACCGTAGTACGAAATCCTTCACCAGTGCCTTCACCACAACAATGCTTTTTACCAGAATTAGGATCAGGATCAGTACCATTATTAGGACCATCATCAACATTATCTTCAACAATACCATTATCACCTTCACAAATGGGTCCTATAAGAAATAAAGTTCGTGGCGGACTTAAAAATTCAACTTTGCAATTTTTAGAAGAAAAACACAACAAAGAAATAGAACTTGAGAAACAGAAATTACAATTAGAGCAAGAAAAATTAAAATTTGAAAAAGAAAAATTTGAAGTAGAAAAGAAAGAGCGAAAAATCAGATTAGAGTTGGAAGCAGAAGAAAGAAGACACAGCCTTATTGCAGCAGATCAGCAGAGACAATTGATGGAAATACTATTGCATCTTGTTGACAAACCAAAGACATAAGTTTCAATTATTTTTTTGACTGATTTTGATTATTTTTTAATTTCATAGTTTCTATGCAGTTCAAAGTAAATTTATATTTTTTGTTGAAGATAAATAATGTTCTTTTTATATTTGAAGTAATTTTTATAATTTTCACAATATTGTTTTGCATATTAATACTCTAATGTATAGAAAGACTGAATAGAAATATTAGATTCAATAAACTTTATGTTAATTAGAAATATTAATGCATACATACTATTATTCTATGAAAAAGTCAATGACAAATGTGATTAATATCTAAATAATATTTTAAGCTAAGTTTGTTCAAAAACATTTATATATTTTATTGAAATATATAGATATGTGCGTGTTGCATATAAAGATATTACTACATTTATGAAATAAATATAAACCTATTATATTTTAATTTAGTATTTATAGCTGTGTGAATATAAATCCTCTTATTCTTACATAAATTACATTACTTATTTTTTATGGATTTTTGTGATAAAATGTTAATAAAGTTTTATATATATATATCCCCTCTCATCCTTATAATATATTTCTTTAAAATAAGTATTCTTCTAATGTAGGTGGATCAATATTAAAATATTGAGCAGTTTGGCTACTATATAAACATGTGTGACAATTCACCAGAATTGTTGCTGTTTTGTACATTGAAACCACATCTTGAAGCAACAGTTTCTGATTTTTCTTAAAATCAAGGAATGCAAATTGTGTTACTATTTTTCCAAAACCCCATTCGACCGCTTGTCTTACAGAGCTCATTCTTAAATTAAAAATCGCTTGTTCAGGAGTCAATACTCTACTTTGTGTATGGTCTAAGTAATAATTCGAGGAGAGGATAAGCGCAATCTCCATACAATACAAAATTTGCATCTGGATATAATGCACGTCTTTCTAATTGAGTATATAAAGGCGAATCTCTAAATATGCCTGCAAAGAAAATTTAATATCATTGACCATGCTAAAATTTAATTTCATTGACCATGCTACGTTACATTTTATAAACATACCTGCATCATGTCGTCTACCAGAATATGGTCCATGAAGACTAACTATTATATCATCTGGACATAGTACAGATTGATATTTGAGACAATGTTGTCGTTTGTGACCAGAATAATATTCTTGTTGATTTATAGATGGTCTACATATTGCTCGTGCTGTTCCGTCAATGAAACCCCAGCAATTTCGCACAGGTGCTCCTTTTGCTGAAATAGCCTTTGAAAAAATAATTAATAAGTTTTATTTATTGTAGTAAAAATATTGAAGATATATTTCTAATTATATTAAGTCTTTCACCTGTGAATAATATTGAAGTTTATTTCTGTTAAGCCATGGTAGATTATTTAGATCTGTCAATAAATGTCCTTTTTGTTGTTGGATTATTCTCATTACAGTATTAGAAATTACTGAGAGATAAGGAGCAGATAGACCGAATTCATTTTCTAAATCTGACAGTCTATTAGGGTATGTTAAACGTCTTAAGTATATACATAAACCTTCTATGCCTACAAAAATTCAGAAGAATCTTTGTTATATTTATTTTTTATTACTTATTGTTATATTTATTTTTTATTAATTATTATTATATTTATTTTTTATTACTTACCTGAAACGATATATCGGTTTTCCGTTTCTATTCGATGAGGTATGCCAAGAGCAGCTGCAAGTCGTCCTATGTGTTCTCTTTCAAATCGAAATTTTGTTTTACATTCTTCTGGTGTCAAATTATTTACATCCAATCTTTCGTATTGAATATTTCTGATACGGACATTTTCGCGAGGTACTAATAACTCGTTTATAATAACATCCTCTACTAAATTAAAATCGAAAACAGCAATGTCTAACAAATCCTCCATTTTTATATCTTCATTTGAATTCCTTTGGTTGTATATAGCGTATATAGTATATCCGTTACGCGAAAACTCTTTTTGGTTAGAGCACGCAAAGGCAAAATACGGTATTAAGTAACGTGACTTTAACGTTCATCATATCTGAAAAGACGGTATTGCAAAAACTCTCTAATACTTGTGCCTGTGTACTTGAAATTACCGTTACTAATAACCTTTGTTATATTTTGAATTTATTGTCGCAGATTATCGCCGACTATTATAAGAAGTTCAATTCGATTTAGATCGAAATCTTTTATGAGGCTTGTGCCTCTGAATGTATTCTGAAATCATATTCACTTATTATACTTTGCTCATTATCAGTCACTTTTTGAAAATCAGTATCATAAATTACCGCCAACTATTATATAAAGTTTAGTTCGATTTATATCGAAATCTTGCATGAGGCTCGTGCCTCTGAATGTGTTCTGAAATCGTACGCGTCTGCTATGTTCTGATCGTTATTCTTATATTTTAATTGATTGCCGCCAATTACCGCCGATTATTATAGGAAGTCTAATTCAATTTATATTTGTGAGGCTCGTGCCTCTGAGCGTGTTCCGAAATCCGACTTGTTATTATATCTCGATTGTTATAAATTACTTCGCCGTTAATTATTAGTGGATTTTTCTCATCGCGGTTCATGAGATTTTATATTCGTTTTCATTTCGTTCTCATCGTTGTCTTATAATCACGCATTATAAATAGGTCGGTTCCGTTACGATTATATTCGACCTTCGCGTCATATGTTATAAGTCTTATATCCGTTTTCTGTCAACCTCATATCGTCATTCGTTTATATTCAGAAATTCATCCTTTCATTCTTTTGTTCTTTTCTCGTCTATTGAATCTTGTCTATTATATTCTTATCATCTCTGTTACATCGTTTATTCTGTATCATAACTGTTCAATATATTTTAAGTAATTATAAGTAAGATAAACTGAGTGTCGATTATTTACTCTCTCCTGAAAGTCATCTAACGTTCTCCCTCTAATTCACAAAGAATCCTGCCCCTCTGCCACATACTGAGCTCTGGGTTATCGGACCTTCTCGTTACCGTACCATTATCGTGGCGCGGAAAAACCGCGCCTGGCGCCCAATTTAGCTCTCCTTTGGGGAGATTCGTAAGATACCGTACATTACCGTATTTTTAAGATACTGCTTTAAGAGCTTCTACATCTAATTCTCGTATCGGCCAAAGCTTGCACGCTACCTCCTCGGGATCGACGTTCTCGAGGTGGGCAACGGCGTGGCAAAATATATATCCAAAATTGAAGATTAAAAAGATTCATTAATAAAATTTGTTATATTAATAAGTTTCCTCCCAATTGCATAATAGTTATTGTGTTGTACAAAATTTTCCATTCATATAATACTTTTATCTTTTAGATAACAACAATTATCTCCAAAACGTATACTAAATGAAATATTATTTATGATTAACTTTCTATGAATAGAAAACTTTCCTGCTGGCAAAGGACGTGTGCAATGTTCTTGTTCCACTCGTAATTTTGTTTCTTGTGGTCTAGTTACTAATATATTCTGTGATTCTTGAATACGATTTATTTGCATTAATGGAGCATCAGATTTTCTAATTAATTTTTTAAAATGTTGTAAGTAATTTTCAAAAGGAAATGCACTGTAACAATCTAAATTTCCAAAAATCTTATTATCATCAACAATATGAATTAATTCATGCACATTGTGTGAAATATATTCTTCTCCATAAATAACTATAAATTGTTTTATGAAATATTGTAGTGGTGACTCTGCATAATCTATATATTTTGTGTAAAATTCAACACTAATTAGAATTCTAATAGCAGCATGTAAGGATAGAAAATGTAAATATTTATTAAATAATAAAATATTTTTAAAAATAACTAGACTACAATATAATAAAAAAAATCTAAATTTGATTGCTTTCCAACGTTTACATTCACTTAAAAAACGTGTTTTTCTTACAAAATTAGATGAAATATAAGATTTTATTTGAATGAGATAATTTGAAATTTCTTCTGTACGTACTTTTCTGTATGTATTTAGATAATTTATGTGCAGCGGGCCCAAAAAGCCATATATTCAAAATTAGTTTTTTTACCACACCAAGACATACTAAATGCATGTATTCAAGAGGAAAGCTCTTTATCATATTAACGAAAGGTATATTCTATAAAACTGATTTTCCTAAATGGATGTTCAGGTTGGACTTTGTCACAAAAATTTTCATTTGTTCTCTTCTTATAATTAATTTTAGGAAAACAGACTCTTCCTTTTATATATTTTCCTTTCTGCATACATTTGGTACATGAAAAGAATCCAACATAACTTTATAATACAATACTATACAATACTATACTATACAATACTATACAATACTAAACAATAATAAATGATTTTGCTGGAGCATCACAAATGAAAGCTTTTATTAAAAATAATATATTATGGTTGTTATATGTAAAACCACTTGTTGTGATAATTCTCTAACTTCTACTACAAAGTCTGATAAAAAGTTATTAGCATTATTAGGCTTCTCATAACCGTGATATATACCAATTATAGATACATATTGAGGATACTCAGCTAATAAGCATAAAATAGGATATATTTGACTGTTGAAACTTTTACTGATAGGCAAACCATCACTATTAATTAATAAATTAATTATTTCTGGTTTGATATCTAAGAAATTAATAAGTTTTTCAATTGCATTTTTAATTCCAATGTGTGAATAAATTCCTGGTGTTACAGATTTGAAAAATGTATGTCGAGGAGTACAAAGCAATGTTCTAGGATCCTTAGGTAAATTGACATTTAGTGTTGATTGTAAACATTTTAATACACTTCCTAAAGCATTATGTGGAATGTTATAAGATACTGCTGGAATGTTATAAGATATAATTGTGTAGTCTATTACTAAAAGTATCTTGAGTATTATCTTTTACAACAATGTGTTCCGAACATATTGAAATATTACAGTTAATTAACATTGTCAGAATTATCACAAGATTGGCTATTCGAATCATAATTATCAAAATAGTTCAAATTAGTAGAAGAATGTGATTCATCGTTATCAATATATTCTAAGTCTTCCATAATATTTTCTGCGATTGGATTAAGCACAATTTTACTATTAACATTAGATGTTAGACATAATCGTCATCGTTATTAAAAAAACAATCTTCTGATAAATCTAAGCATGTAGCTGTCCCTTTTTTTATTTTTCTATAAAGTAATCTTAGAATATCTACGTCTCATTTTTTACTTTACAAGTAAATTATTTTGTTATTATTAAATTAAGTTTATATTATTGTAGTATTCTTTTATTTCTTTCAAATTTCCTCTTAACTAAATAAAATAAAAATAAAAAATTCAAATTAAAAAATATGTAACTATTATATATATTATATATATATAATATTATATATACAAGAGAAATTTTTGCTTATAACAATTCTTACCTTACTTAAAAACGCTTCACGTTCCTGATTTTTATGAACGCTTATTGACTTTAGTAGGTATACTATGTCAGTTCTAACTCGGGTCCTTTCAGGGGGGTGAGGTGCGAGGGGAATCGCGGTGCGGGGGAGTGACGTCACGCGTGGGGAAGGAGGAATTGCGGCGCGCGGTGGGTGACGTCACCCGCGGGGAAGGAGGAACCGCGGCGCGACCGATGGACGAGGGGGTCCGCGCGGTGAAGGGGGATCAGCGGCGCGAGCGATGGACGAGGGGATTCGCGAGGTGAAGGGGAATCCGCGGAAAGAAGACGGTGGTGTGAGAAGGACAGCGCTATGTGTGGAAAAAGGATAATGCTACGAGTGCGACAAGGATGTCATTAACGTGCGACAAGGATGGCGTCATCGTGGGACAAGGACGACGCATAGGTGGGAGAAGGACGACGCAAAGGTAAGTGAGCAACGAGTATATCAAAAGAGAGAGAACGATAGCGCAAAAACAACACGTGCGAGAGAGAACGATAATACCGCGAGACTTACAATTAGCGCGCGCGAAAGGGAGAACGATAGCGCGAAGACTTACAACTAGCGCGTGCGAGAGAGAGAACAATACCGCGAGACTTACAACTAGCGCGTGCGAGAGAGAGAACGATGGCGCGAAGACGACGTGTACAAGAGAGAACGATAATATCGAGATTAACGTAATACTTACAACTAGCATAAGAGAGATGTAGGGATGGGGACGCAAGGAGAGGCGCGTAAATAATCACATTTTTTTAAATTGAGACATAACATTTATTAAAAATCTATACATTTTTTTCTGTGTCATAGCGCGAAAGATTATTTATTCTAAGCGCAAGAGAAAGAGATAGACTTACAACTAGCGCGAAACTTATGATTAACGCACGAGAGAGAGAGAACGATATCGCGATACTTATAACTAGCGCAAGGATGGGAACGCGAGGAAAGGAATGCAAATAAGTAGATTTAAAAAAAATATATATAATATAAATTTATTATGTGTGTAAATACAATTTTGTCTGTGTGTGTGTGTTTGTGTGCACTTAAAATTATGATTATAATAAGAATAAAATTTAAAATATAAAATAATATAAAAATAATAAAATATAAAATATAATAATATAATAATATAATAAAATATATAAAATTAATTGGGGGGCGATGTGCCAGACTGAGAAGGACTTCTCCTGGAACAGAAAAGATATACATTTCATTAGATTTAATCATTTATTTTAGGATATTTTATGATATAATATAAATGGTATGTTATCAGTAATATTTTCCATTCTCATCTATACACAATACGCTCAATTTATATTTTGACGCAGATTTGGATTCGCATATCTGTTTATCCTCTCGTCGGCCATTCATATAGTCTCTTGAACTCTGAAATTAAACACAATAATTTTAAGTGTTTTAAATTTATTACACATCAACAAAAATATTTTTACCTTCAATGTTTCAAAGTCATGTCGTAGCATATTCTCATGCTCATCTTCTTCGAATTTTTCTATGCCTTTCCATGATTCAAAATGTTCACATAGTCTATTTCCGAAACATTTTACTGTAGTGTGATTAGGATCTTCCCTGTACATGCACCAACTTATACTACATTTTACAACTGAGTTCGCACAAAATTTTCGAGATTTGAGAAATCTTTTCAACGAAATTGTGCGGGGTTTTTTCAAGCCGAGTTCTTGATAAACTGAATAACTGAAGTTTCCAGATTCTTCTTCGAAAGTTGTTCCCGCTCATACTGAAATAATTCTTCAACATCACTAGTTCGAAAATCGAAATCAGGTTCCTTATCAGATGATTCTTCCTTCGCATACAATTTCTTCCATTTCGCTCTCCTCTCTCTCTCAATCTCAATTTTTTCCGCCTCAATAGGATCCATCCAGTCATCATCATCCATATTTTCATTGCCGATGATTACATCTTTTTCAGCCATAGTAGGAGATCAACGAAACGCACACAAGATTAACGAAACGCAAAAAACAACGAAATAATATTCTAATGCCGCAGACTCCTCTTCATTATATATCTTTTAATATCTCGCGTCTCATTCCAACTAGAGCATCGCGTCTCATCTACCTCAGCATTTCTCTATATCTTTAGTGGAGCGTGTTGAGAAAAATTGTCGACTATTCTTATTCGTATGGAAGGAAAGAAATAAAATCACAGATGGAATAAAAATAGTTATTTATTGCACGCATCATAAAGAATATCATTTACAGCACATACTAAGAATTCGCAATCGATCAATGATTCGCTGTTAAAAACATCACTCTCGTGTATCGTTTTTACAGCATCGCATACAGTAGTAATATTACTACGTTGTAATACAGTTTCAAATTGTTTAAATTTTTCATTTACGAGATACTTATTCTCGCATAACCAATTGTGCATATGATCGATACAATTTTCAAAATTAAATAAATGTAATAACGTTTCTGGTTTCATGTACAAAGAATTGCCGCATAATGTGATTTTCACAATTTTCGATTGATACATTTCGATCGTTAAATCTCCAATTCTTAATGGATGAGCAGTCGATTGTAGAAATTGTTCAACGTCTGCTTGCTTCCGCATCAACAAATTTCACGTTGAAAAAGGCAACACTATTTGATTACCTCGATTGTCGCCGGGAATCAGTTCCACGTACGATACAACTGCAACGCTTATTCCAATGTCCAAATACTTGTACGATGTCGGGGTTAGAGCGTATCTTCTTCCAAGTATGCGAGCTGCATGACGAGATAGAATACTATAAAATATAAATAATTAGACCAATATATTTATAATTTAATTAATGTAACAAATTTTTAAACGATTTAAACTTACGTGTCGCATTTCTGCTTCTTACACGGCGGAGTTTCGCCGTTTCGAATCGGAACGTAAAAATTCATATTTCGATTTCTTCAGCGGTGAAGAAATCGAAATTTCACGCGCGCGATTGATGCAATACTGCAATCGTATTAGAATTAATATCAATTCAAATAGTAAATTCAAATCGTATCAATTCAAATAGTAAATTCAAATCGTAAATTGCGATGTAGAGGGGATTATTGCTGACGCAACATTTTAATTTCCTCCAAAATTTTGTCGCGCCGATGTACGGCTGTGATGACATCATCATCCTCAGAACAAAAATTTAGCTGAATTTGCTAAAATCGAGCGCCAATGTACGGCTGTCCCTGATGCAATCACGTCAAAATTATTCAAATGTATGTGACAAATAGTGAAAAAATAATCGTCAAGGTTAAAATGTGTATCATCTCTAGACAAAGATTTAACTGAATTTGCTAAAATCGAGCGCCGATATACGGCTGCTCCTAATGCATACACGTCAAAATTATTCAAATGTACGTGACAAAACATGAAAAAAATAACAGCCAAAGTTGAAATGTGTATTATCCCTAGACAAAGATTTAGCTGAATTTGCTAAAATCGAGCATCGATGTACGGCTGCCCCTGATGCAATCACGTTAGATTTTTCAAATGTACGTGACAAAACGCGAAATTTTCAAGGTCAAATTGCACACGGTACTATGGGGAATTTTTTGTAAGATGAAATCATTCTAGAATGTTCGATGATAAAACAATGCATGAGACGGTATATAAATCATGATAGAGAGGCGCACCCCACCAGTAGCTAAAGTGCATCAGGAGTATCATTAGAAACGCTAAAGGACCCCGCACCAACCTTATGAAAAATGGATCCCGGTCAAAATGGCTGAATTTCTTATGTTACGTATCTCGTCGTCCTGAACAAATCTCTCCATGGACACAAAGCCTGAAACTCCACAGGTTCCGAGATAAACCCACCTAACCCCTAGAAACCACCCCTAACAAACCACAAGCAGGCTAACCCACCTGACCCTGGGAACAGCGAGTTTAGTTGTTTATTTTTCTTGAAATAATTAAATCCCACACCACAAGCGGGCTAACCAACTTATCTCCTAACCCACCTAATCCCTAGAAACCATCCCTAGAAACCCTACCAAACTACAAGCAGGCTAACCGACCTGTTTCTGGGAACAGTGAGTTTAGTCGCTTATTTTTCGTGAAATAATTTAACCCAGGGATCAGCGAGTTTGATTATTTCCTTTTTAATAAATAAATAATGGCAATCGTATTCAAAAGTCCATATTCTGACATACACAAACACACACACACATATACAGGATCATCGAAAAGTATCGGATTCCCCTGATATCTTCAGTTAGAATGCATTTTGGAGAAAATGTCCAATAGCAAAGTTGTATGGTTTCAAGTGGGGAGTAAGATGATGACCTTGACTTTGACCTTGACCATGTCCTTCAAGGTCATTTCAAGGTCAACCTTATTTTTTTAAATGGAACCCCCTACATTTTATTGCATATTCTATAACAACGCACCCTTGCATCCCCTAACCATGCCCAGCCGATGACCGCTGGAAGCTGCCGCCCGGCAGAACACCCGCCGGGCAAGGGCAGGGTGCTTTGCACCACATTTTGAAACTTTTATCTAACGGCGTTAATTTAATTGCCGTTAAAAAACGAAGCGCGCCGACAACGGCCGACGAATCCCGAACGAACGGGCTGAGTTCCCCCGCGCCCGGCGCCGCCTCGCTCCACGAACGAAACGCCGAATTTTCAACCCGTTCGGTGGGGGAAACCACGAGGCACGCCGGCGCCAACTAATTAGGCCGGTATAAAAAGGCCTGCCAAGACGATCCAGGCACCTTTTTCCTCCAAGCTTCTCAACGCGAGCAATCGACAAGAGTTAGCAAGGAAACCTGGAAAGCGTTCCTAAGGCTAAAGAGACAAAGCAGTGGGGCGTACCCCGCCACAACGAGGAGTTCCTCAGATCTCACCAGCCGAGCGCATCCTGTATTGCAAGCGTGCAGCAGATTGGGGAGTACCCCGATTTATCCGGGAGTTCTCGGACACACGCATATCCCACACTCCATCCTTATCCAAGCCAGCACAACAGGAGGCAGAGAGGAGAGCTGCCCCCGGCGGACGTTCCCGCCAAACGCCGGCTAAATCCCGAAATTCTCAGCGAATTACCCGTGTCGAGAAACTTACGCGAAGTTCCACGAAAACGAAAATCATATCGAGGAAACGAATCGTCAACATACGCGCCAACACGTCACGCGGTCATTACCCTCACCGCAAGTAAATACAAACGCGAGCAGATTATTACCGTTAAATTAAGAAGACGCGCACTCCGACGGCGATCAGAATTGCACCCGCGGGTGCACCGTCCTTCCGTACTCCGATTACCGTAAACGTTACGATTACACTGCATAAATCTACTTAAACAGAACCACGACCACCGCAACGCGAAATCGAGAGGTGCACTCAATCTAGCGAGGCCCTAACTGTTTACGGCGAGTTTTTGCGCCCGGCGTCACACGTTTTTATATGTAATAAGTTCTTGTATCTTCGCCGACAGCGATTCTAATCCGCCGAACACATACGGCTACGTGCAGTTGCGCATACATACCCACTCACGCATACTCTCGTATTTCATTTTTTTTTTGTTTTCTTTTCTTTCTGTAAATCGTTTTCTTTTTAAAATAAAATACTTATTAAAATTCAAAAGTACGCACGTTTTAATTCACGCTTGCCTAACTCGTTCCTTGGAACTTACGACTGCAGTTATCCGCGACACGAGCAAAAAACGCCCGTTACAATTCTTATAGCTTATCTCGAGAGCTTTCCAAAACACTATAATTAAGTACCTTTTCAAGTACTTTTCGAGTTATGAGGCTTGAAATCATTTCTTAATTTTACATAAACCATAAAATATCTTGTAAAATATTCATTTTTCGATTATCTTACCTTCATACTTTTATGTACAAAATAATGAGAGGAATCAATTGATGTCAAGAAAACATACAGTTGTTTTTAAGAAAAAATATAGAATTGTTAATTGCAAATTATATATATATATATATATATATATATATATATATATGTGTGTGTATATAACCCACAAAAAATACTGGGTTATTAAAATAGACCTTGGCGTATTGAGCAAATTGTAAAATTGTATCTTGTAATATTAAGTTAAAGCTTAAAATATTATATTAATTTATGATCACTTATAGTTTTGGCAGCTTTTTTTAAAAGGATAAGTAATGCAATAATTTTTTTCATTTTTTGGGATTACTCAATCTTATCTGTCCATACGACTCTTTACTTACCTTATCTCTTTTCAGGTTTTAGGATTACTTTAAGTTTTTTTTCAAAACTGCTGATATCAGTTCTTTCCAGCGCTACTTATATCAGCCATTTTCATCAATTTTTATCAAAGTTACTCAGTACTTTTAAGAAGACTGTATATACAGGCATATATCAAAACTAGGATATGCATGATTGGAGTCATGTGTTATTGACGGACGAATCAAGATTTTGTTTAAAAGTGCCCGACGGACGTCATCGAGTATATCGTCGGCCTGGAGAACGATTTGCTCCATGCACCGTGAAAGCAAGAGAGAATTTTTATGGTGGATCCATTATGGTTTGGACCGGAATATCAGCAGACGCTCACACAGATCTCCACTTTTTTGAGTGTAATATGAATTCCTATATTTATATTGAAGATATCATCATTCCGTACATCCTTACAAGGAATTTATTGGAGAAAAAAACTTTTTATTAATGCAGGATAACGCGAGACCACCCGTTGCACGAGTAGTGACTAATTTTCTTAACGAAATAAACATTGAACGAATGGTGTGGCCTGCTATAAGTCCGGATATGAATCCTATAGAGCATTTATGGGACATATTGAAACGCAGAGTTCAAAAACATAATGCTCAAACGTTAGCAGCACTCCGTAACAAGAGGAATGGAACAATTTGAAACAGGAAGAAATCAGAAATTTAATTAACAGTATGCCCCAACGCATACAAGAATTACTAAATGTGAGAGGAGGCAATACGCATTACTGAACACACACACACACACACACACACACACACACACACACACACACACACACACAGCAGAGAGGGTTTGGAGTCATAAAATACTGCGGAAGTGACCAACCGTGGGGTCCTTATCTCTGCTGTGACACACACACACACACACACACACGGGATCAGATTCCTGCCACGTCCACGCCGTTGATTCTGGGTAACGCCAAGAGCAGGGCACATGCATGCATATGTACTCGCACGCAAATGCAGATTTTACAAAAAATGTTATTCATTTTGTAACATTTTGTTCAAAACGCTATAACTTTTTCAAAAAAAATCGTAGAAGTTTTTAAAATATAGATTTGTTTGGAAATGAATGAGCTTTAAAACGCATACGTTTTGATATCAATCAGCCAACTCTTCTGAGCCATGCAATATAATTTAAAAAAAATTTTTTTTTCTTCATTTTTCCATGTCTACTTTCAATTTCTGCTATTTTTTAAATTTTATTGTAATTCAATTGTTGTTTATTTTAATTTCAAGAGAAATGTTCAAGCTTTAATTTAAGCTTTGTTTCATCTGAATACGATGATTTTTCGATGAGTTGTCGCCATTGAAAGATGTGAAAAAATTTTGCTAAAATTTGGTGGCCCGTTTTTTTTGCGGGTGAGTGTATATACATTCCTGAGAATGTTAAATCATGTCGACATCACTTGGATGACCGAGGATTTTTGTTACTACCACTGTTACTTGGCCTTCAATTTATTAATAGATCGTATGTGATTAGAGGGCCAGAACTTCAAGTATTTCTGCAAAGTCTGCGTGATGTAGCAAGAAGTTTGACACGAATAGATGACGAAAACAGCTTAACAGATCAGGAGTTCGAGTCTTTCTGTCCGATAACAAAAGATCAATTCAGAGAATTATTTACTTACTGTGATAGAGTGTTCCTCGTGAAGGAGGTTACAGAAATATTGGTAAAAAAGATCTATTAATGTTTTTGTGTAAAATGCGACAAGGACTTTCAGATGAATTCCTCTGCGCCATGTTCCAATATTCAAGCAGACAAGCAACAAGTTTGGCTGTTGCTACTGTGAGACAATCTCTGATGCAGCGTTTTGTACCCACTAATATTGGATTTGACGCAATTACGCGAGAAGGTTATATTGCCAGACACGTTACTTAATTTGCCAATGAATTATACAATCCAGATCCCCTTACTCCTAGAGTCATTGCAATTGTGGATGGCACTTATACATACATTCCGAAAAGTACGAACTTCAGGGCACTTCGACAGTCATATTCTATTCATAAAGGACGTCATTTAATCAAATCGATAATAATAGTTGCACCCGATGGCTGGATTCTCAACATTCAAGATCGATATTTCAGTGATCATAGAAACAATGATGCTGCTATTTTACAAAATGAATTTGAGCATGATGCTGATAGAATGAGAAGGTGGTTTCAAAATAATGATATTATTATTGTAGACAGATGGTATCGCGATGCCATTCTATTGTTCGAATGATTGGGTATTACTTGGAAAATGCCAGCGCTACTCAATCAAAATGAACGTCAGCTCAACATTGAAGATGCCAACGAGTCGCACTTGTTACAAAATCAAGGTGGGTTGTAGAAGCCAGAAATGGACATCTTAGATCAATTTTTAAAATATTTCAGCAGATGATACAAATTCAGCATATTCCCGATATAGGAGATTTTTATCGGATAGCTGGAGCAATTATAAATAGGTATTGTCCACTTATTTTGATGGAGGGAGCCAATGTTCAAATGGCTCAAAGACTACTTCACCGAGCCAGAGAACCAAATATCATTCAGGCACTCGTAGAGGTTGAGAATCTTCATACCAGAAACGCACAAAGATGGGTTCCCTTGAATGCTGCACAAGTACAAGACTTTCCAGTTTTAACGATTCAATATTTGAAAGATCTTACGTTCGGTATATATCAAGTAAAGCTTGCTCTTTCCCTATGTGCAAGATAAATTACAGCGAGAAGCTGACGAAGAATTTCAGTTAGAAATGTTACGAGATGAAAACAGACTGTCTCAGCCAGGGTTCATAAGAGTTCGAGTTTTTTCTCGATTTCGCAATGCTACTAAACATCAGCTTTGGATATCATATATATCAACTGATGAAGAAAACGAACAAATGGTTGACGAAAATGAGGATGAAGAGCCTATACAAGGTTATTATTGCACCTGCAAGTCTGGTACTCGGACTGTTGGGACGTGTGCACACATTGCAAGCGTTATATGGTTTCTGGGATATGCTCAGAATCAAGAAATTGTACATTATCCATCGCAAAGACTAATTGAAACCATACAGGATGCAGGAAATAGACCACACTAAGAAAGAATAGATAGTTGTCCATGATACTTAATTGAAAATTAAAATACCTTTGAAAATGTTTAAAAAATCAGCTCTTTTAAGGGCTAAATGATGTATAAAATCCGATCGCGCAACCTCCACGTGGTATACATCGGGTAACGCTGATGCCGACGGTTTATGAATTATATATGGAAATATACATTTAATTTTTATTTCAAAATACAATATTACTGAAAATAAACGAGATTTTTAATGCTGCTATATAAAAAATAAGCGATTGCTATTTCCTGGCTTCCTGTGGGTGTGGAAGCTTGTGCTTTAATTATTTATTTACTAAAAAAAGGAAAAAACATTCGAACTCACTGCTCCCTGGGTTACGTGGGTGGGAGAACTTGTGGTTTGGTTATTTATTTATTAAAAAGGAAATAATCAAACTCGCTGTACCCTGGGTTGTATTATTTCACGAAAAATAAGCGACTAAACTCGCTGTTCCCAGGAACAGGTCGGTTAACCTGCTTGTGGTTTGTTAGGGGTGGTTTCTAGAGGTTAGGTGGGTTTATCTCGGAACCCGTGGAGTTTCAGGCTCTGTGCCCATGAAGACATTTGTTCAGGACGACGAGATACGTAACATATAAAAAATTCAGCCAATTTGACCGGGATCCATTTTCCATAAGGTTGGTGCGAGGTCCTTTCGTAAGTGTGTTTCAATATGGAGGAGCAAATTTTGCGAGAGTAATCCGCTTTGCTTGATTCGTTGGAAAACTACATTGTGTGGGAGCAACGATGCGACGAGTACATCGAGTCGTTGGAAGAGCAAAGTCGAATTAAACGACCGCGATTATCGATCAGATATCGACAACCGCTGATTGCTCAGCTCGCGCGCCTCGAAGGGTGCCTCGTTGAACAATTCGGTACGTGGACGTTTCGTACACGCGGGTGCCGGATGTAGTGCGCGTCAAAATGGACTTGTGTGGCGCGAAATTGATACGGCGTTCGAGAGTCGCGTATCGATTGGTGCAGTGATAAACTATAATCACATCGAACCGCGCCAATTTCTCGATGACGCCAAAGACATTGTGATAGAACATGTGCAGGACGCTCTAAAAAAACACAACAGTGTAAAAGTGAATACTATCTTCTCAATGGTGAATTTGTGGCCAGAGATAAACACGCGAATAAAAGTGTGAATACGAGAAACTATGAACTCTTTCGCACATCCGATTTATGCGAGTGGTACGAACGGCGCGTTATCGAGTCCATCCTAGCGTCTCTGGAAGAGTTTCAGGAACGCGAGGTAAGCATTGTTGCGAATACTTAATTTAACTGTAAATATTAACAAGTATAATCCCATGCGCGCGGGATGTCACATTAAATTGCCGCGGGATATTATAATGAAGAGAGCGGTGATTAACGTGCAATCAAAGGACAATGCGTGTTTCGCGTGGACAGTGATCGCCGCTCTGTATCCCGCCGGAAGGAACGCGGAATAGGAGTCATCGTACCCGCATTACGCGACAGTGTTGAATCTCCGGGACATTGGGTTTCCAGTGACTGTGAAGATTAAGAAATTTGAACTTGCAAATGACATTTCAATCAATATGTACGGCGTGTATCGAAGATAAAAACAGCATGATCCCGATACATCTTTCGGACCAGAAACGGGATAAGCATATGAATCTGCTGTACATTGAAGACGCGTGGGACATTTTGCATGGATCAAGAATTTATTCCGACTAGTGAACTCACAACTAACCAAAAATTATCACAAGAGATATATCTGCTCGACCGGTAAGTTTATTTTATATTATTTGAATAATTATAATTTATATAATTATAATATAGATTGTTTAAATCTTAATTAAAATTTTTCTTTTACAGATGCTTGCACTATTTTTATTCAGACGACAAGTTGCAGTCGCATACGGTCGACTGCGGAAAGCTGAACGACTGTGCTGTACGATTGCCGAGCGACAAGGACAAGTGGCTATCGTTCAACAAGCCTAATCGGAAGGAGCGGCTTCCATTTGTGGTCTACGCCGACCTGGAATACGTTCTGGCCAAGACGGAGGAAGGGAAAAACGCGTATGTATCAACATCATAGGATATTTAGTTTAGCTTATTATGTATATTGTTCGTTCGATGAATCGTTATCAGCGTATCATTCGCGTCATAGCGTTGATTGTATAGCATGGTTCGCCGAAGACCTTAAAAATTTAGCAATTCGCGTTAAGAATTTTAAAAACAAATGTCCCCATGATAAACTTAACATCCGATGAATGGGAGAAATTCCGTAACGCCACTCAATGTCATATATGCGAAAAACGAAAACCGTTCGCATAAGACGATACACGCGTTCGCGATTATTGCCATCTGACCGGGCGGTACAGAGGTCCCGCGCATTCAAATTGTAATCTAAATTATAAAGAATCTTTTTGTATTCCGATAGTTTTTCACAATTTATCCGGTTATGACTCACACTTTATTATCGAGGAAATAGCCACAGCGTTCGAAGGAAAAATGGAGTTACCGATAACGAAAGAGAAATATATATCATTTACTAAAAATGTTGATCTTAAAGAAGAAGAATAAAAAAATCATATAAAATTACGTTTCATTGATTCATTCAAATTTCTCGCATTGAGTCTCGATAAATTGGCATCATTTTTAGACAAAGACAAACTCAAAATTTTAAAATCGGAATTTCAAAATTTATCAACAGAAAATTTCAATTTGTTAACGCGAAAAGGTGTATTTCTGTACGAATACATCGATTCCGTTGACAGGTTGCAAGATACGTGTTTACCACCGCGCGAATCGTTTTACAGTTCCTTGACCGGCGAAACTGTATCCGAGAGCGATTACGCCGAGAACGTCTGGACGCGATTCTCCATTCGGACGCTAGGTGAATATAACGACTTGTACCTCAAAATCGATGTCTTGTTATTAGTCGACATTTTCGAAAACTTTCGAGATAAATGTATCGAAAGTTACGGACTCGACCCCGCGTATTACTATACTCTCCCTGGATATACGTGGACGCCATGTTGAAGTATACAAAGATCACGTTTGAGTTGCTTACAGACATCGACATGGTTATGTTCATCGAACGTGGTATACGCGGTGGTCTGAGTCAATGTTCGGGTAGATATGCTCGCGCTAATAACAAGTACATGGAGTCGTACGATCCATCGAAACCATCATCGTACTTGATGTACTTTGATGTAAATAATTTGTACGGATGGGCAATGTGTCAACCGTTGCTCTATGCCGATTTTCGATGGGTCGACGACGTGTCAAATTTTGATGTATCATCCATTGCGTTAGATTCGCCTACGGGCTATATCCTCGAAGTGGACCTCGAGTACCCGCAACATCTTCACGATGCGCACACTGACCTACCGTTTTGCCCGACACGCGACAAACCACCTGGCAAGCGGGAATTCAAATTGCTTGCAACGTTATACGATAAGAAGCGTTACGTGATACATTACCGCAACCTGCAGCAGTGTACGCGGCACGGCCTTCGTGTAACAAAAATACATCGAATTTTACAGTTTTCACAATCTCCCTGGCTTCAAAATTACATAGAATTAAATACACATTTCAGAACATTGGCTAAAAATGATTTCGAAAAAAATTTATACAAATTAATGAACAATGCGGTATTTAGTAAAACGATGGAAAATGTGCGCAATCGTGTCGATGTAAAATTATTAACAAAATGGGACGGACGATACGGTGCAGAGGCGATGATCGCGAAATCAAATTTCCACAGCAGAAGCATTTTTTCGGAAAACTTAATCGCTGTGGAATTGCGTAAACTCGAGGTGAAATTCTACAAACCAATTTACGTGGGTATGTGCATCCTCGACATATCCAAGACATGTTTGTATGAATTTCATCACGAGTGTATGACGCCAATATATCGCGACAAATGCCGGGTAATGTATACCGATACGGACAGTCTCATATATCACATTGAGTGCGCGGATGTGTATGAGAATATGAAGCGCAACATCGCTAGATTCGACACGAGCGATTATGCGGTGGATAATGCGTACGGTGTACCGCTTGTAAATAAAAAGGTACCGGGTCTGATGAAGGAGAGCAACGGTGCCATAATGACCGAATTCGTCGGACTCAGAGCAAAGATGTGTACGCGTTACGAGTAAATGGGAAAAAGGATACGAAGAAAGTTAAAGGCGTCAAGAGCAACGTTGTCGCGAGAACGATAACGTTCGACGATTACACGCGGTGCTTGAACGAAGAGATTGAAATGACTCGTCAGCAGTCGTGTATACGATCTAAATTACACCAAGTATACACGATCCGCGAGACGAAAATTGCTCTGAGTTCGTATGACGACAAGCGGTATATCGTACCCGATATCACCGATACGCTACTGTGGGGACATTATCGGATACCGTTGTAAATAAATGTATATTTTGTTTATTAATTGTATATATTTATATTGTATATATTTGTATATATGTATATTTTGTACATTTTATATTATATATTTTTATATTTGTATATTTATATTTTAATAAATTATATATATTTTATACGCATATTTTATGTTTCAATAAATGTTTACAATACATTATTTTTATGAATCCAAGAGTTGTATGATTTATCCATTCCCAACCATTTTACGTAAACCTCGTCACCCTTTTTTTGTAAAATTTTTTCCACGAGATATACGTCGAGATTTGCGACGCGTTGTAACTCGCATTCGTAGAATCCTCCAGCAACGGGATTTCCCCGCGAATCTTCGAGTATGAATGTTGCGGGATTAGTTTTCTGCACCTCGATAATCTTAAAAATTTCGATCGTGGAATTTGGTGTGAAACTTTTTTCAAAGATGGTCTTGTATTTGCTCACGCGTACCGAATCGCCTACTTTAAATTTTGCCGGAGCCGCAATTTTTACGTTGCTGTACACCGTATTTAAAAGTTTTTCGGCGATCGCCGGAGTGACGTCGACAGGTCTCATACCGATGGTGCGATGTTTTCGCGTATTGTACTCTGCAACGAGTCAAGATAGCTCGTTGATCCATTTGTAATTTCCATTCAACGTAAACATTTTCCACATATTGTTTTTTAAAGTACGATTGAATCGTTCCACGACCGAAGCTTTCATAACGGAATATGTCCAGTAATGATTAATGTTGTGTTTTTTCATGAGTTTCTGCACACTCGAGTTGTAAAATTTTTTTCCTCTGTCAGTTTGAAAATTTTTCGGACACCTTTTGTCGTCTCCAATAATCTTTATGATCGTTTCGGACATTTCGTTCCCGCTTTTACTCTTGAGCGGTACGGTCCACGCATACTTGCTCACATCGATAACCGTGAGTGTGTATTTTTGACCCTTGTTGAGTCGAGAGTACGAACACATGTCCACCACATCCGCTTGCCACAGATTGTCGTATCCGCGTACAATGACGCGTCTTCGTGGAAAATTTCTTCTCGCCGGAGCATGTAATTCCTCGACTAGTTACCGCTTTTCGGAAGTGTTTTTGTTCTCTCGCACGTTTGATCGAGACATAATTAATATGCGATATTAGTATATCCGTATATCTCGCTTATTGTGCCGAGTCAGATGTTACATATCTCAGCACATTCTTTATCTCATCCATCATTAATCGCAGCGCCTGTACGTTTGTTTCGAGCGATAATTTTTTGCTCAATTTCTCCCTGTCGATCTCTCAAAAGTTTATCCACGTATCGTTTGATGACGACGTCGGTATCAGCTTCCGGTTATGCTACGCGTTGAATCTTGCGCGACCTTGCGTCAAAGCCGGTAATAGTCTGGCAGAAAGCGTTATCGCGAACGTAATTTCTCAATAATCCATTCCATTCATAGTACAAATTGTTCGACGTTCCCAACGATAATCCAAATTTATTAATCGACATTTCGGTACCGAGAACATTGACTGAATGACACGTATCGCCGACATATAGTTTAATTTATAATAATGTCAGCCTCGCGAAGTTCTTCGACAATTGACAAGATTTCATTGTCGTGAGCATTGTTGCCGGCTCGACGCGAGGCGTCTAGCAATCGCAAACGAGCCACCAATTCGTTGGGATCGTTTCAATGCACGTAATCGATCAGGTTGTCGCTTAGCGTCATAGTGCGCGGCGCATCTATACCTCTTCCCACCTTTCTATCGGGGAATAATGGCGCAATTATATATTTATACTTGTATCCGTTATTAGTTTTAATAGGATTTGTTAGAGTTAAGGATCGTCACGACTCAGGGGGTCAATTAAATAGCACCGAGTTATAAGTAACTGTGTATTGCACTTGGGAGAAATACAGACGAAGTAAAGAAAACCCCGAGAGGATCACGCACGGCCGGGAAAAACAAACGAACAACAAGAAGATGATAGAAAAATGCCGCAGATGGTGACATTACGCAATCGTGGCGAGCCACCTATCTCTAACACTTCCCCTCGAGCCGATTACTGCCAAAACAAACATTTTTTACTATGTTGATGCTCGAAATAGAAAAGTCAATGCTTAAAATGGTATTGAGTTCAAATTCAATCTGAACAATCAATCTAAATCACCAAGTCCGGCCAACTTTGCACACTTGATGTGCTTGGCTTTCACAAGTCCCTTAGTCAGAAAGTCAGCCGCTTGATCCTCGGTAGAGATGTGCTTCAGGTGAAACTCCTTTCGTCCGATAGCTTCCCGAATGAAGTGATGGCGTATGTCAATGTGTTTGCTCCTGCCGTGATATACAGGATTCTCCGCCAATTTCAATGCGCTTTGGTTATCGCAGTAGATTATAATTCCGCTCAAGTCATTGAACCCGAGTTCGATTAGGAAACGTCGTAGGAAGATGGCCTCTTTGGAGCTTTCCGTCAAGGCCATATATTCCGCTTCCGTCGTCGACAAAGCCACCGTTCGTTGTTTTCTGGATTCCCAAGACACGGGTCCTCCGTTGAGCATGAAGATGTATCCGGAGAAGGATCTCCTATCCTCGGCGTTACCCCAATCGGCGTCAGCAAATCCAACGATCGGTCCAGAATCAGACCCGAAGGTCAATCCCACGTCGATGGTTCCCTTTAGATACCGTAGCACTCGCTTCGCTGCCTTCCAATGGTTCGCGCCGAAGCAGTTATTGTACTGTCCGAGGTAGCTCACCGCGAACGAAATATCGGGTCGAGTGGTCGAGGCCAGGTAAGTTAGTGCTCCAACTAACTCGCGATACGGTAATCTCAAATCTTCATCGGATTGAGTTTCGTTCTTCTCCAGTCTCAAACCGGAAGTCACCGGAGTAGCCCTGCACTGTGCTGCAATCCGTCATCCCGAATCGTTCCAGTATGCTGCGAATATATCCAGGTTGATTCAATGTTAGTTTTCCGTCTGAATGGTTAAATTCTATGCCGAGACATTGTTTCACAGGACCGAGGTTCTTGATCTTGAAATGCTTGCTCAACTCTCGTCTAAGCTCAGCTATTTTCTCCCGATCCCGGGAAGCGATCAGTATATCATCGACATACGTGGCGATCAATGTGATGTCTTCTCCGGAGCCCACGTAGAACAGACAGGGATCAGCCTTCGACGATGTAGCGCCCAACCTCTTCAGAGTACTGCTGAGTTCCTCGTACTAGTCTCTCCCTGCCTGGGGTAGTCCGTACAGGGATTTCTCCAGCAAACAGAATTTTCTGCCTTTACTTAGATCCGAAAGCATTTTCTTTGCTTTCGTTCCGACTTCAGTCTAGCCTTCATGATCAATGATGTCCTGCAGGATTTTCTCCAGGTCTCGTGGCGGATGCATGTAGACATCTCTTTTTAAGCGTCCGTTTAAATATGCAGTCTCGACGTCGAGCTGTTCGATCGTCATTCCATTTCTAGCAGCTAGGGATGCTATGAGACGTATGGTGCCCATCCGAGCCACTGGTGCAAATGTCTCCGCAAATTGGATACCTAGTCGTACTTTGAAGCCTTGAGCGACTAAGCGTGCCTTGCGCCTCTCGAGTTTGCCGTCCGGTCTGAACTTGTTCCTCAAGACGATTCGGCTTCCCACGACGTCCTCCTCACCAGGTCGCTCCACCAACGTCCACGTCCCATTCATCAGGATGCTCTTCATCTCGGTAACAATTGCTTGACGCCACTCGTCAGCACTCTCACCATTCATAGCTTCCTTCATAGGAACCTCCGACAGAAATGATTGATACGATTCCTCGACGCTTGCAGCTGAGTTCTTTGCAGGATGGTACTGTTTCGTCGGTCTTCCCCTTGAACCGGATCGGATGATCCTGGGTCGACCAGGGCCTCTGCTCGTGGTCGCCTCGATGACGTCTTGTTCAGGGGCATCCTCGCCGGCGCTATGAAAAATGTCTTCGTCGGGAGGTCCCAGAAGTGGCGGTTCCTCGTCGTCGTCACCGTCGTCAGAAGACTCGTTGTCCTCGAGAAATTCCTCTTCTCTTCCGTTGACGTTTTCCTCGGCTGGTTTCGGCAGAAACTCAAACTCCGCGAGCTCTTGTGGTTTCGTCGCGTTTTCTTTGGACTTGTCTCCGTCGCTTACGATCGAGTGCGGCAGTACATCCTCCATGAATCGTACGTCGCGGGTGATCAGCACTCGTTGCTTCACCGGCGACCACACGCGGTATGCCTTCGATTCGTCCGCATAGCCCAAGAATACTCCTTCCTGTCCTCGTGAATCGAGCTTCCCCTTTCCTGGATCTCTGTCAAGGTAAAATATCTTGCACCCGAACACCCTGAAACATGAGACGTCCGGGATCCTTCCTGTCCAGACCTCATAAGGCGTGCGACCATTCAGGCTTTTGGTAGGTAAGCGGTTCCTGATGTAGTTTGCGGTATTCACCGCTTCGGCCCAAAACGAGTTAGGTAGCTTCGATTCCCTCAGGAGACATCTAGCCATCTCGATGAGTGTGCGATTTCTTCTTTCCGCCGTACCGTTTTGCTCGGGGTTATGTGGTACTGTCAACCTTCTGGAAATCCCCTTCTTTTTTAGGAATTCGCTCAATTCATTACTAATATACTCACGCCCGTTATCAGATTGCAAACACTTCAATTTGACGCCCTTTTGGTTCTCGACGAGAGACACATACTCGGTCATTGCCTTGTACACATCAGCCTTTGACTTCAAGAGTCGGATCTCACACCAGCCGGAGCAATCGTCGATGAATTCGACAAAGTATCTCGCTCCTCCAAGGGAGGTCTCCCTCATTGGACCACAGACGTCGGTGTGTACCAGATCCAGAATCTTCGTCTGACGCCTCGATTTCTTGGGGAATGGAGTCCTCGTCATTTTTCCCTGTAGGCGAATGTCACAATCCAGTTTTTCATCGGAGTTCTGAACCTGGATGCCCGTCACAAGTCCACTCCGAACGGCGTTCGAGATATCGCGCACATTTGCGTGACCCAATCGTCTATGCAGCAATTTTAGAGACACTTTCTCACACGAATCCGAGGAAACCGTACGCGCGTCTTGTTCGAACTCGCGCACATAGTATAGTCCCTCGATTCTGGGGGCGTCTAACACCGTGTTTCTCTCTCGGTCAATCACGACGGCGCCCTTCTCTCGAAACCTAACCTCAAAACCGAGATCCGCGATTTTACCGACCGATAATAGATTCGTTCTCAGACTCGGGACTAGTAACGCGTTGTCCAAAGTCACGTTCCTTTTCTGACCGCGCACGTTTGCAGAAAAATGAGCTTTTCTCGTTCCGGCCGTGTCGGTGATTTCACTGTTCGCGAGGTTCAGTGTGCCGCGCTTCGCGTCGTACATTTCCCGGAAATGCTCCGCCTCATTACAGAAATGAGAGGTCGCGCCACTGTCCAAGCACCACTTCAAATTCGGACCGTTCACGTAATTTGCCGAAACGTTTAAACACACGTCGTCCGCGCATTTCGCGCCCTCCGCGCTTTGACTTCTATTTGGACAATTTTTCGCTCGGTGTCCCGTCTTCTTACATTTAAAACAACGAACCGCGTCATCAGTCTTGCCGCTTTTCTTACCGTCGCCTTTGTTTGAATTTAATCTATTTTGTCTTTGTTTGCCGTTGTTCTTTCTCACGAACATGGCGCCCGACGACACATTGCGCACCTCACTTTTTCGAGCGTCGTTCTCCTCAACGATCTTGACGCGTAACGCTTCCGGCTTGGGCAGTTCGTCGCGTGACTCGATCGCGCACCGGAAGTTCTCAAAAGACGCCGGCAGGCTGTACAGCAATAGAATGGTCAACAGATCCTCGTTGATGTCCACGCCCATATCGCTCAGCTTGTCCACGGAGTCGAAGAAGTCGTTTAGATGTATACGTATGTCACCGTTGTCCGCCATTTTCTGGAGGGTCAACCTTTTTAGCAAGGTTGCTTTCCTCGCAGGACCCTTGGACTGATAGATTTCCTCCAATCTTACCCACATGTCGCGCGATGTGGCGCAGTTTTTAACCTGCTTGAGTTCACTCGGGCTGATACTCAAGATAATGTCTGACCGTGCTTTCTGGTCGTTGCGTTCCCACGTCGCCACGTCGGCCGCGTTGCTTGCACTCAGCGCGGGCTTCGTCGTCGCCCCGCTGGCGTATTCCCACAGATCAGCTTTTGTGAGGATCGCCTGCACTTGCAGCTTCCACGTATCGAAGTTGTCCTTACCGAGAGGCTCGATTCTGGACACACTCGCGGCAGCCATAATAGCGTTTTTTTTTCACGTGCATTCACGTCCGACAAGAGAGAGAGTCACTTTTCGTTACTTTCGCGGGTCTGGGCCCATAACCTGTTAGAGTTAAGGATCGTCACGACTCAGGGGGTCAATTAAATAGCACCGAGTTATAAGTAACTGTGTATTGCACTTGGGAGAAATACAGACGAAGTAAAGAAAACCCCGAGAGGATCACGCACGGCCGGGAAAAACAAACGAACAACAAGAAGATGATAGAAAAATGCCGCAGATGGCGACATTACGCAATCGTGGCGAGCCACCTATCTCTCACAGGATTATTAACTTTGTTGTCGCGCATATGCGCATTTGTTATATTTAATATACTTTGATATTTATACAAATCGTCTCGGGTATATTTTTTATGATTGGGAAATTTTTTAAAAATTAAATCGTAGATATCTTCGGTTCCCTTATATTTTATTCCATCGATAATTATATTATCTTCCTTGTCCACATCGAAACATTTATCATCGAGCATCATTCCTTCGCTAGTAAATTTAACACCGTAGAGATAATACCTTTTCAAAAAAAGGTAAAAAAAAGAAGTCGAGTCATCTCAGTAGTAAAACATTATTGTATAAAACTATTTTACAAAAAATTATTTTAATAAAAAATTGCTCTATTAAAAAAAATTGTGTAAAATAGTTGTCATAACTACAAAATCTACAAAAATTAATGATATATTTAAATAGAAAATTACGTCGAGAATAAAAGAGTGCGATTTTATTTTATGTTTATCAACAGTGTGTGTGTGTGTGTGTGTGTGTGTGTGTGTGTGTGTGTGTGTGTGTGTGTGCGTGCGTGCGTGTGTGTGTGTGTGTGTGCGTGCGTGTGCGTGTGCGTGTGCGTGTGCGTGTGCGTGTGTGTGTTAGATGTGATTGACTGCTGATAAATAATTAGATGAAGAAAAATTATGTTTATATTTTCGTCGAAAGTTATTACATCTTTGTCGTAAAAGTCGGAATCCCGATTTCTTCAACGATGAACAGTTGATTCATGTAGCTCGTAATTTAAAAAATTTTAATTCTTAAAAAACTCGACGCTGCTGAATAATATACAAATAAATTTGGCAGCGTCAAGTTTTTTAATAATTAAAATTTTTTAAAGTACGAGCTACATGAATCAACTGTTCATCGTTGAAGAAATCGGGATTCTGACTTCTACGACAAAGATGTAATAACTTTCGACGAAAATATAAACATAATTTTTCTTTATCTAATTATTTATCAGCAGTCAATCACATCTAACACACACACACACACACACACACACTGTTGATAAACATAAAATAAAATCGCACTCTTTTATTCTCGACGTAATTTTCTATTTAAATATATCATTAATTTTTGTAGATTTTGTAGTTATGACAACTATTTTACACAATTTTTTTTAATAGAGCAATTTTTTATTAAAATAATTTTTTGTAAAATAGTTTTATACAATAATGTTTTACTACTGAGATGACTCGACTTCTTTCTTTTACCTTTTTTTGAAAAGGTAATTTTTTTAGGATATCACTAATTTTTGACAATTAAGAAATAACTATTTTGCACATTAACTTTGTTTAATGTAACATTTTTGTAGTTTAAATAATACTATGTCTTGTGCATAAAACAGTTTTCTACAATAACATAAAATTTTTTAGAATTTAATACTGACACATGATTAACTTTTTTATACTTTTTAAAAAAGTAATTTTTGAAATATGTTAAATATCCAAATAAATAAGCAAAGAATCTGCCACCAGCCCCGTCATTTCATTAAAATATGACGATCTTCTCTACTTAATATACTTTTTGCAAACTTCGTAAAGTTAAAATATTAACAAAGCTACATTCTTCAATTAATTCCAGGTGAAGTTCACTTTAATAAAATTTTAATTTTAGGTTTAGTTACAAATCTTCGACATTTTCAATGAAGAAAAATCGTCTCTAAATAACTTTAGAAATCTGTTATTAATGTTACTAGATAGTGTGATAGTGCAGGAGACTGCATATAGGATGAGTTTTATTTCGTGTACCAATTTTTTTTATGCGAGGGATTACTGCCCAGGTAGCAAGCACACGTCATTTTGACATTCCAAACTAGTCATTTTTGGTCATATGTCATCAAAATGATTGATTATTGTTACATGACTTTATATTGACGTCTTGCTATAATATTATTTTGACGTCATTTTTCAGTCATGAAGTGACGATTATTTTATTATGAATGTCATTAGTTTGTACATCGATCCCATAAAAAAATCTTTTAAAATTTTTTATATAACATGACTTATTTCACGATCAGACTTTTTATATATATATATATTTGTATTTATATATTTATTTATATTTATATTTATTATATATTATATTTTTATATTTATTATATTATATTTATTTATTATATATTTATATATTATATATATTTTATTATATATTATATATATTTATTTATTATATATTTTTTATATTTATTATATTTATGAAATAAAGAAATGAATTGTAGTTAATATTACTGGCAATAACGAAAGAAATATTACTGATATATTACTGAAATAGTCAAAATTATTAACTGATTCTTTCTATAAAATGTCACTGATTTACAGCGCTGTACTTATAATTACTGTAATCAGTGATTATTTACTGTTTTTCAGTGATAATACACTGATTCACTTTTAGAGAGTGCTTTATTCGACAACATTATTAAATATATTATTATGCTAAGAGAAAGACGTCAAAATGCGGTACATGTCATGATGTCAGGAATCTATGACATTAGGGGTGCGTTCCGTTATTCACTTTCAGTACTGACAGTACTGTGAACACCGTTCCGATATATATCACAGTAAGTTTTCTGAACACTTTCGCGTATATATGACGTTATACTTTTTGACATCATTTCCTGCTTTCGTTACTGTCGTTCGCGAGGTGAGGCATCGGCAGTAGAAAAATGGCGACGCCCTTGGAAGAAGTGTGCCTTATAGATGCAGAAACTAATGAAGAATATACTATTATTATCAACAGTGAAGATGCAAGAAAAGCACGAAAAGGTAATTATATCTAATGATTACAATTATTTCATAAATCTGAATACTGTTTTAATTTACAGATATAAATTTCGCTACGCAATTATTGCAAAAAGCCAAAAACAATAATAGGTTAGAACCTATTAGTGATACATTCATTAATGGTAATATTATTATGAATATAAATATGTAAAATGTTGTCAAATAATCATATTATATATATATATATATATATATATATATATATATATATATATATACAGGGTCTACCAAAAGTGTGGAAACCCCTAAATATCTCGGAAAATATACGTTTTACAGAAAAGTGTTTCCAACAAAAGTTGTAGGGTTTAAGAAGATCTATATACTGATTCTATCAGTTTGACCTTGGATGGCGTCGTCAAGGTCAGGTCAAGGTCACATTGACTTTTTTAAATGACACCCCCTAAATTTGATTGCATATTCTTATAGCTTAATTCAAGAGCTTTCCAAAACACTATAATAATGTTCATTTTTATTAAGTACTTTGCGAGTTATGAGGGTTGAATGATAGAGTAGCGCCGGTATTAACATTATCCAAGGTGTACTACATGGAGGTTACTCGCTCGGATTTGCATCTGTTGTGTGTGTGATCCAGCTAACTAAGGCAAGATCGGTCGTGGATCCAGTCAGCAAAAGCAAAGACCCAACCAAATTACAATCGAGCATTTAAAGACCTGGAAAGCAATCGACATAGTAAACAGTAAATAAATTTGTGGATGCTCATTTATCATAATAATTGTTCGAAATGTGTGCGTGTGCGTGCGTGCGGTGCGTGTATACAGAGATCAGGTTAGGTTGCACCAAACGATTGCAAATGTGTTTCAATGTGTTAAAGTAAATGCTGAAAGTGGCTGCCATTTACTTCCTGACAATATGCTAATCTTTGGTAGAATGTAGAAATGACTTTACGATTCGTTTCAAAAGGTATCAAAGCCATTTCATCCCTTATTCGCTGTATCAATTCGTGAATGGTTTTAGGTTTTGTTCTGTAAACCTTACTCTTCAGATATCCCCATAGATAATAATCAAGAGGAGTTAGATCTGGTGACCGAGGTGGCCAATCCTCTCCTCCCTCATTTCCGTTCCTTCTTCCTATCCACCGTAGCGGAAAAGTCTCATTTAAAATACGACGTGGTCCTGCACCAAAATGAGCAGGAGCTCCATCATGCTGAAACCATATTTCTTGGAAATTATTTGGAAAAGTATTCTGTATGGCTGGAATTATTTGATCAACAAGTAATCTCTCATACCTTTGAGCGTTCAAATATTCTTCAAAAAAAAACGGCCCTATTAAATAGCCATCTATTATTCCGCACCATACATTTATTTTTTGTGGATGTTGTGTGTGAGTTTCCCGCACCCAATTCGGATTCTCATCTGACCAGAAACGAAAATTTTGATTATTAACTTCTCCCGTTAAGGTAAAAGTTGCCTCGTCTGTGAAAACAATTTGATAAGGGAAGATGGGCCGGACATCTATTAGTGCCATCATTCTTTCACAGAAATGTATACGACGCTCCTCATCTCCGTTTTGCAATTCTTGAACGTATTGCAATTTATATGGATGGAACTTGTTCTTCTTTAAAATTCTCCAAACCGACATGGGAGCAATATCGTGAGTTTGAGCGACTCTCTGAACACTAGAATTGGGATCTTCAATAAATGTCTGCAGAACATCAAGTTGTTTTTCTTCGTTGGTTGCAGACAATGGTCTTCCTGACTTAGAGCGATTTCTTACGCTACCAGTTTGTCTAAAACGTTCTATTGTTTTTAACACAGTGGACTTATTAATTCGACGGTTCGGATACGTGTCATTAAATAATCGAACGACATCAGAGAACGATCTTTCGTTATCACCCCATCCACGCATCATGAGGATAGTGATTCTTTCACGTTCCGACAAGTCGCCAGCCATTTTTAAAACGTTTAATTTTAATTAATCGTACGTTGTATTTGGACGATAACAATTAATTTCTGCTTGCTCAAAGCTGAAGTTAGAAGGTGCTCGTTCTTTGATAGCTTTATACATTCTTAGTTGAATTTTAAATGCGAGTTAGACTGCATGTAGTGCGTCACATAGCGGTAAATGAAGGAACTAACGAGACGTTTCATACACGTTTTATGGAGCAATTTTTTGGCAATTTGACTTCAGCGAAATATGAGGATATGTTGAGGAATCGATCTTGCCTTAGTTAGCTGGATCACACACACAACAGATGCAAATCCGAGCGAGTAACCTCCATGTAGTACACCTTGGATAATGTTAATACCGGCGCTACTCTATCATTCAACCCTCATAACTCGCAAAGTACTTAATAAAAATGAACATTATTATAGTGTTTTGGAAAGCTCTTGAATTAAGCTATAAGAATATGCAATCAAATGTAGGGGGTGTCATTTAAAAAAGTCAATGTGACCTTGACCTGACCTTGACGACGCCATCCAAGGTCAAACTGATAGAATCAGTATATAGATCTTCTTAAACCCTACAACTTTTGTTGGAAACACTTTTCTGTAAAACGTATATTTTCCGAGATATTTAGGGGTTTCCACACTTTTGGTAGACCCTGTATATATATATATATATACGAGGGTAGTTCAAAAAGTTCTCGGCCTGGCAAAGAAAACACATGATTTCCAGCAAAAATCTTTTTTATTTTTCAACATAGTCCCCTTTCAACTCAATACATTTAGACCAACGATGTTCTAATTTTTTTATACCCTCAGTATAATACGATTTGCTTAAGCCTCCAAAATAAGCATCCGTCTCAGCGATGACCTCCGCATTTGACGTGAATTTTTTTCCAGCAAGCCATTTTTTCATATTCGGAAACAAAAAGAAGTCACTGGGAGCTAAATCTGGCGAGTACGGTGCGTGTGGTAACAATTCGAAACGCAATTCATGGAGCTTTGCAACTGCAATTGAAGACGTGTGAGCGGGTGCATTGTCGTGATGGAAAAGCACTTTTTTCTTTGCCAAATGAGGACGTTTGGTTTTAATAGCATCGTTCAATTGCTCCAGCAATGCTGCATAATATTCCCCATTGATGGTTTTGCCTTTTTCTAGATAATCTATGAACACCACACCTTGCGAATCCCAAAAAACAGTCGCCATGACTTTTCCGGCTGATGGAACTGTTTTTGCCTTCTTTGGAGCACTTCCACTCGCTTCCACCCATTGTTTTGATTGTTGTTTCGTCTCTGGCGTGTAATGGTGAATCCATGTTTCATCGACAGTGATAAATCGTCGCAGAAATTCGGTTGAATTGCGTTTAAACAAGTCCAAGCACTCTTGAGAAATGTTCGTTCGAATGCGTTTCTGATCGATCGTTAACAAACGCGGCACCCATCGCGCTGAGAGCTTTCTCATATGCAAATGTTCATGTAAGATATTGTGAACACGATCTATTGAGATGTTTGCAATGTTAGAAAGCTCACGCACTTTTACTCGTCGATCATTTAACACGCTATCGTGGATTTTTTGAATGATTTCCTCATTCGTGGCGGTTTTCGGGCGACCCGAACGTTCATCGTCAAAGATGGATGAACGGCCACGTTTAAATTCAGCAGCCCATTTCTTCACTGTTGAAAATGATGGAGAAGAGTCTCCCAAAGTGGAATCCAGCTCGTTTTTTATTTCTGTTGCCGTTAATCCTTTTAAAACAAAATATTTTATGACTGCGCGATATTCAATTTTATCTATTTTTGGAGAAGTATCAAATCTTGTCTGTTTTACTCGAGCACAGTAAACAAACTAGCGAACGAATCTGTCTGAAACTGTGCGGTACGCCCTCTGAGGGATTAAACTTGAGAAAAATCATAGCCATTTGATATTCTTAGCGACATTTCTATATTAGGCCGAGAACTTTTCGAACTACCCTCGTATATATATATTATATATATTATATATATTATATTATATATATATATATATATATACATATATAATTAAATGATTTTATTTTCATTTTAGCAAGTACTTCTCAAGAACACTTTGATACTAATCATAATATTAATATTAATCATACGGATCAAGGTAATTAAAATACTACTATGCAAATTTGCATCTTACATTTAAATTTTATTATAAATAAAATGTATGAGAAAAATAAATGTAGCCGTATTATACAGGGTGTCCGTCAATTTTCGACCTTAATGAAATAAAGAAGTAGATTGGCTCGAATTAAGAAGGAACCTGTATTATTTTGGGATTGTCGCAATAATTAACGAAATATTAAATAAAAAAGATCGGCCAATCTGCGTGAATAAAAGCGCGCGGCGACGAGAGTCGTCCCACCGTAATCCGACTACGAGCGCGGCGAAGCGGTGGGCGGGTCGCTCTCCGAGACATGATGGTGGTTTGCGATATATCGCAATACCGCGCCGAAAAATGACCCGTTCCCCCCTTTTCGTGGCGAGAAAATGATGCGCTATCATTTCCATATCACCTTGCGGTAGATAGCATGATGCGCTTTTTTTATAGTGGTTTCCCCCATAGGCCTATTCCACTCTCAATTTAAAAATTATTCAAAATGCCATTTACTATACGCTGAATATATCGTAAATGTAAAAAATTAATGGACAGTACCTTTACAAAAATTGATTCGTGGTTGAAAATCCCTCGATAAAATATATTGCACACGTTGATAATGTGATACGATGATAAAATTCTTCAAGAATCCTGTCTTCATCTCGTACACGAAGACGCACTGCTGGACCGGTTATCCCGATATTATGCACGACAGTTTCACATAATTATTGCACAACACGTAAAATTGTACGTCTACTTGGTTTTCGTGCACGCCCGAGAAATGATTCCATGTAAATTGCGGCCGCACGATAAGTATTTTCTCCCGCTAGTCCGTATGCCACAATCATATCCGTATATTCCTGCAGAGTACACTTCATTTTCTCTGTTAATTTACTACGCGAACACAAGATTTTTATTAAAACGTCTTAGCTCTCGCACGCTGTTACCAGACTGCGTACGCCAGCAGCACGCAACTACAGCTGACAGTATTGCGATATATCGCAAACCACCATCATGTCTCGGAGAGCGACCCGCCCACCGCTTCGCCGCGCTCGTAGTATCGGATTACGGTGGGACGACTCTCGTCACCGCGCGCTTTTACTCACGCAGATTGGCCGATCTTTTTTATTTAATATTTCGTTAATTATTGCGACAATCCCAAAACAATACAGATCATTCCTTCTTAATTCGAGCGAATCTACTTCTTTATTTCATTAAGGTCGAAAATTGACGGACACCCTGTATATATATATATTTTTTTTTTCTTTTAATTTTAGCAAATAGTTTGTCCAATACTGTTGATTCTAAAGAAGGTAATTAAAATATTGTTATGTAAACATTCATGTATCTTAAATTTAAATTTTTATATTATTGAATCATTGCAGGTACATATTTATGGAGCAAAAAGGAAACTTTATTACTTTTGCAAATATATCGTGAATATAAAGATAAATTTTATGATGGTAAAAATAGTGTGAAACAATATTGGGAAAAAATCGCAAAAATTATGCAAGATAAAGGTTATAATATAACAGGCGTCAAGTGTTCAACAAAATTTCAAGCAATGAAAAGAACATTTAAAAACATCTCAGATCATAATTAAAAAAATGGGAATAATCGAAACCAATGGGAATATTTTGAAGTATGTACATATACGTCCACACACACACACACGCACGCACGCACGCACGCACGCATATACATGTCTCCATTTATATTATTTAAAGATATTTAAGTAAGTATAAGTTTGTTTTCTCTATGTGTTTACACTGTATAATTTTGTAAAAATTAATGTGTATTTTTTTCAGGTCTTGCAGGAATTATTCGCCGATAAACCTTGGATAAAACCTGTATCAGTGGCAAGGTCACATTTAAATCTGGAAACAAAAGAAAAAGAAAATATATTGCAAGGAAGAAATAAGATAAAAAGAGAAAGAATATGTCTTATATATAAATCTAGAATAAATATAGTTGTATTCCTGCTATAATTTTAGGTACATCTGGTTCAGACACATCTGGTATATCTGGTTTAAGTACATCAAGTACTAAAAGAAAGAAAAGATTTAATATAGAAGAATATATATTGCAAAGCAAAGAAGAACGTAAAAAAAGAAGAGAAATTCGATTAAAAGAACACGAAGAAAAAATGCTTTCCTTTAAACGAATCGAAGATTTAGTGGAAAGATTGATAGAAAAAGAAAAGAGTTAGAAAGACATCTATTTTTTTTTACTGAAGGGTAGAAAGTTGTTAAGGTTAAATATTTTGTGTTTAAAAGTTTAAATATTTTATGTGAAACATACTAAAGTATTATTAGATTTATTCTTGTTATTTTTTAATCGTAAAGTAAAAATTAAGACAAGTTTTTATTTAAAAGAAGAATTATTTTTATGTTATAGTTTATTTAAAAGGAAATAATGTATAAAGAGCAAAATGCTCATATTTTTTTTATTTTAGCTACTGATTACTATATATGATAATCTACTGATTATTATATGTGATTATTATATGTGATACAGAAATGTGATACAGAATGATAGTAGTTTATAAATGATAGTTTCACATACTTTTTTCAGTGATTAATATTTCTCTTTTGTTTATAATTAATTATAATTAATATTTCTTATTAATATTAAAATATCATAATAAATATAAACATATTATAATAGTTGTAATAGATATAAGATAAGAAATAAAAGAATAATTGAAAAATACATAGTATATTTCTTTCATTAAAATTAAAACATATTCAACAATACATTTAAAAATTATTTTGTGATAAGGTGTATCATAATATGATTTCTCTTCTCGATTCCTTTTCTTTGTTCAGTATTTTCTAATGTTTCATGTTGTTGCGTATTATTAGATTGATCAACGATAATAGGAATGTCAATTAAATCATTTTGCATTAAACAGATATTATGCAAAATGCAACAGGCAATTATATATTTTGTTATTAAGTCTGTTCTTTGCATTGGAAGTGTATCTAAAGTACTTCGAAAGCGGCATTTTAATAAATCTATTGATCGTTCAACAATCATTCTCGCAGAAGAAAGACGTGTATTACAATTAAGTTGTTTTTCAGACAGATGACCATTATCTTTAAACGGTACCATTATATATTTTGAAAGACGATATGCTGCATCACTTAATATATGACTATCATTTGGGAAGTTTGCATCTGTACACATTTTTTCTAAATTTGACAGTCTGAAGACACGCATATCATACAGAGCCAACCTGACCAGCATAACAATGTATAAATTTTAAATTTGCATCACAAATTACCTGAAAGAAAGTTATATAAGTTTAATATATATACTCTAAATATCGCATGCCTAATGATTTTAATAACATTAAATATATTATGTAAATTCAAAATAGTAATAATTAAAATATTAAAATGTATGATTTATAAAAAAATAAAATTAACAACCTGTAGTTGAATGGAGTGGAAACCTTTTCTATTTACATAAGATTCATTATGTTCTCTTGGTGCAAGAATTTTTATGTACGTTCCATCTATTGCACCAATGACTCCAGAAAAAGCATAATTTCGTTTAATTGTTTCCATTCAGTCTTTTCTGCTTCTTCTATAGTTGGCCAATGAATAAATGTTTCCACATATGCATACAAGGCATTTACTACTTTTTGTACACTTCGCCATGCTGTAGCTTTGCCAACGTTAAATCTGTCTGAAACACATCTAAAATCAGTTTATTTATTAGATAAATGTTTTTAATATAAATTTATAATTATTAGATGACAATTTATATGTATATTTACTTGTACCTATAGGAATTTGGTGTCGCCATAGTCCATATAGCTATTAATAATTGTTTTTCGGGCGATATTGGAAATCTACCAAATCTCTTGTTTTGCTTGCACAGCTTTGGTGTTAACAATTCCAATAAAAAGTTAAAAGTATTCCGTTTCATCCTAAAATAATAAATATTGAAATTCAGTTTATTATAATGCTTTTATTAGGTTTTATATGTACAATAAATTTTAATAAATAACTTTACATATATAGTATAGTATGCAAATTTAAATTTTAATATACTACATTTTTTATTTACTTACCGAAAATGCATTTTGAATTCCGAGTTTGTATATAAAAGCACAACATTTTCAACATAATTTTGGCAACGTGCACGTATATAAGGTTTCTCTTTTAACAAAGTCAACAATAATTCATTTTCTTCTTCACTGGAAGAAGAATCAGAATCTGAAGATTCTGTTAAATTCTTCGCTAATTGTGTTAATATAACAATTTTTATATCCATAATAACTGTCAGAATTATAAAATACTGTTCCATTATAGCAGCGCAATGATAGCATGAAAGTAGTCTCAGTAATTTTGAAACGATGTCACAATTTTATTTTATGACGTCATGTTGTCAGTACTGGCAGTGAATATCGGAACGCACCCTAGATCGTCACTTTTACATCATAAAAACGTTAATTCATGACGTCAAGAATAGTCAGTGAATGACCAATTTGAAACGTCAAAATGACGTGTGCTTGCTACCTGGGTGATTGCAATTGCAATAAATTAATCGATACATAGGTAGTAATTATTTGGATAAGTATTACATTCGATATGCATGGTCGATTCAAATAATTGACATCTTTAGGTACTTTCCGATTCACACATGAGGCGCATAAAGTGACAGAAAATGTATAATATGCGTGACATGAACTATACATTTTCTGTCACTTCATGCGCATCATGCATCATGAATCGGAAAGTATACTATGTACCGTTCAATTCATTCCAATTACAGTCGGTAATTTCTCGCATGATAAAAAAATTATACATCTCTCGTCGTCATGCATTGAACTAATAACATACTGGAAACCGCGCTACTATAGAAAGTGGCCGATCCAGCCTATTAGACAAGGAGGCGCTAAAAGGTAATGCGTTCTTTGTTTCTCTAACGTATTACAGTCGATTCGTCTAAAGTTCTCACACCATAGTAGTAATACGTATTACATTGCACATGCTACATTTCTTTAGACTAATGTTTTCAGCTCAGGTAATATGTAAGACAAGGAAAGCATGACAACTTAGCATCTGTCTCTCTCGGCTCGGGAATAATAAACAAAACGTATATTTGCGCGGCTTCCAGTATGTTATATAGTTCAATGTCGTCACGAGAACACAGCGCCTCTTTCGTCAAACATGCGAACCATACAAGAAAAATATGTAAAAAATGTAGTATAGCTAGCCACGACCACGACGGTGACGTTTTTTAATTAAAAAGTTTCATATTGAAACTTTGCATCGTTATATTTCTGCTTATAGAGCACATAGAGCAAAAATAAAGACACTTTCCTTATATAAATCGAACCCAAGCAATTGATTAAATGTAATAAGAATTTGATCGATTCAGCAGTTATTGAGAACCGATAATATGCATTACTCGCAACTTAGCCATTCGCGTAAAGATACATGGTGTGTCTTGCGCCTGAGTAATGATGACTCGACTTCAAGACAATACCGTGTCTCTTGATCCATGCTCTTATTTTTATCAACACTCATAATATCTCCTATATATTTTTGCGCCAGTGGACCAAAATGCTCTCGGAACGTTTTCTGACCTTCGGATGTTTCTAATTCGTGTCGGACCGATGTTACAAACGAATCGGGCTTGGTCTCGTAAATTTCTTCGACGGACGTGGATGGTATTGTTTGACGCGGTTGTACTTTTATCGGAGTAGAAACAGTAGCCATATTAGAAAATTGCTTCCTTCGCTTTGATCGATTCGGTGTCGAATATATCGGTGAATCGTTTATCGGCATATTTATCCGTGCGTATTTATCGCGTATTTATCTCGTTTTATTCCTTGCTTTGACTCTTTTATTTTTTCCTCGTGCTTCTCTCCAAACGTTAAACTCAACGGTTCGATTTTCGACGCATCAAATTCCACAGTATTTTCGACAAGCTGTTTTAAAGGCTCGGTAATCGGCTTAAATTGCCTTTCCAATATGATATCTTCCTCCATTTTACCAGTTTTCAAAGCGCGATATTTTTTGCGAATCGATTCGCTCGTTTTTGTAATCTCTGTCGCAAACTTTTCACGATCGCCGTTCATGATGCTCGATCGATGTGTCGATGACGACTGATCGCTTTACGGTATCGCGAAATCGTTTAAATCCTCTTCTATATCGTCCATTGATCAACGTACTATCTTTATCAATTATTACGAAGCCATATTTGCGTTGCCAACATTTCTGACACAATGCACGGAAATCGTCGTAAGACATGTCGGTATTCACGTGATCGTTGTACACGTGTTTCAACTTTGTGCCGTCCTGTTTAAACAGGATCAGCAGGTTCGCGTTGTTGCGTATAAGATGCTTAGGTATCTTGACGTACGTCTGACAAATATAGAAACAGTCAATGCTCGAGTGTCGACCCATTGCAAAGTACTCTCTTATCATATCTTGCTTGTCGCACACCACGTCATCAAAGATAAAAATGGAATTCGGAAGCGCTTCGGTCGGTGGAATGACGTCGCTGTTATTAAAGAATGTAAAATAACCAATTTCATCTATAGGTGTTAGTAAATTTTCCAAGTATTTGTATTTCGGCTGTTGAAGCGATTTCGAGTATGCGTACATGTTCTCGAAACGTACATCGTGCGGACTTACTATCAAACTAATCAACACGTTTGTCTTACCACAGTTTGAAGGGCCGCAAACGATACCGCGTATAATAGTCGATAGCATGTTTCCATGTTTACGTACTTTTTTCTCCGATATTAGTCTATCGTCGAAATTTGATACTTTGATTACCCGCGCTTGTCGCACGAACCGCATGTTTTCTCTTTCGAATCAATTTTGCGAATGATCACGAGGGGGAGACCTATTTATAGAAGTGTCTCGATTCAAAACCGCTCAATATCAAAAATGTTTCTCCTTCTGTCGGATGAGAGAGACATTCTCCGGCTTACCGCCGAACAACTGCAGTATATCCCAAAGATTCTTTTACTGCAAAATTTCGGTGATTACGTGGAACAATTGTGAGACAAGCTTCCAGAATATATAAAGGCTGATTCGGAGGTTCGACAATATCGTTCGTGCATGCGACGAACACACATGGTAACGAACACACATCGACGGTCCACCATCGTTGATAAAAGATTGCTACGAATATCAACGAGAATCGTAAGAGGCAGCGGTCTCTTAAATCGTGCGATAAACGCGTTTCCATCGAATTACATATTCCCGGTTATCAGTTTTGCGGGCCGGAAACTCGATTAGAGAAACAATTGGCTAGAGGCGATCGAGGTATCAATCCATTGGACGCAGCGTGTCGCGAACACGACATTGCTTACGCGCGAAGCAACGATCTCGAGCAACGTCACATCGCGGATCGCATACTAGCTGCAAGAGCGCGAGAACGCATTACCGCGAGGGTGAAAGAGCAGCCGCTACGACTCTTTGGGCGGCAATGAAGGCAAAGACAAAACTCGGCATGGGCACGAAAAAGCCATCGACGACAAAGAGGAGGAAAAAACGAATACTTCCAGTAGCGAAACGCGGTGGTATTTTACCACTTTTACCGTTGTTGGGAGTTGTCAGTTCTTTGGCCGGCGGTGCAGCGGGAATCGCAAAGGCGGTAAACGATAGCAAGGCGGCGCAATGTCAGCTGGAAGAGATGCAGCGTCACAATCGCGTTATGGAAGATCGCGGACTTTATCTCGCTTCGTACAAGCGTGGACAGGGATTCTCAACAAAGTCTAAGAGAAAAAAAAACGTCGAAAAAACATTAAAAATGCCTACGGGTGCGACAACTAACGTGCAATTGGAACAATTTGCGAAACGTATGCGCATACCTTTCTTTATAGGTGTTTTCATGCGCAATAATTTATCAATAAGCGGTGTACGACGAAACGAGACCGGTATCGTCAATTTGGATGACGTTGATGGACCCGGTACTCATTGGGTAGCGTATGCAAAGAGGGGTGATCGTGTCGTATATTTCGACAGTTTTAGAAATCTTCGACCGCCCAAGGAACTTGTGCGATATTTCGGACAAGTGAAAATTGAATACATTTACACATCTTATCAAAGTTATAATCAGAGTATCTGTGGACAGTTGTGTTTCAAATTTCTTCAAACGATCAATTTAAAGCCTGATAATCCATTGTCACGACTCAGTATTCGTTCAACATGTCACTGACACTTACGTTGACTGGCAGAAGCAGCGTTCTCGCTGTAAGCTATTTCCCCGCTATAGATTTGACCGATGCCGATTACGAGCTCGGATTAACAGATTTTGAAACTTATCATACGATTCCGAACGTAAATTTTTCAAATAATAAATTTTATTTTGGCAACGATGACAAGGAAATTACGATTCTCGAAGAATCGTACGAATTGCACGCCATAAATGACTATCTCAAACACGCAATTTTGCGAGATGAACACCTTTCCAGAGATGTTGAAAACGATTATGATGAGGAATATCCAATAGCGCTCCGCGCCAATCACAGTACGCTAAAGAGCGAAATCAAATGCGCCTATAGAATAAACTTTACTAAACCCGACAATGTAGGATCCTTGCTTGGATTCTCGTCGAATCGTATATTGCAACCTCCCAAGTGGTATGAATCGGACGAACCTGTTAATATTATAAACGTAAATATTATTCGTATAGAATGCAACGTGATTACTGGTGCGTACAGCAACGGCATGCGCGTACACACGATACATGAATTTTCACCGAGCGTACCGCCAGGATATAAGATATCGGAAACGCCGGCACAGATCATTTATCTGCCGATCGTCGTACGGAGCATTACGGATTTAACGATACGTATTGTGGATCAAAGAGGTCGATTGCTCGATTTTCGAGGAGAGGAAATTATCGTAAGATTGCATATACGGCGGCGACAAACATAGTATGCTTGTGCTGAACGAAACGGAGCACAATACTATTGCGAGAGGCAATACTATTGCGGTAAGGCGAGCAGTATCAGGTGACAATAATAAGATAGCCGTTAAAAAGAAGCTGAGCGCGTTGAATCGTAAATTTTTGAAATCATTGGGATTCATCGTACGAAAAGAATGATTGATATTTTGAATATCGGAGGTGAGCCAGTCTTTGATCGCATCGTCAAGATTGAGACTCATATGTACAATCCGTACGCCAATACGACGCTTGGATACAGTGACGAGATACGAATACCTATACAACATCAGGATTTGTACACGTTACCGTGCGAAAGCTTTCTTTACATCGAGGGAAGGTTTAATGTGCGTAAAGCGAATGATGAAATGAAGGTCGTATTGGGAAACAATTGCGTCGCATTCATGTTTGATGAGCTTCGATACGAACTCGACAGAGTAGAGATTGATCGCAACAGAAATGTTGGAATAACATCGACGCTCAAAAATTATGTCTCTCTAACACACCAGAAAAGTATAAATTTGAAGAACGCATCGTGGGATTTGACGTACAACGGTGACAAAAATTATTTCAACTTTTGCGTGCCGCTCATGTTGCTGGGATTTTGCGAAGATTATAAACGCGTTGTGATTAACGCTCGTCACGAATTGATTTTGATACGTTCACGCAACGATAATAATTGTCTATTCGGACATCGAATTTCGTCATTGGAAGCTGAGATTGAATTACTCAAGATACAGTGGCGTATGCTTCATGTAATATTGAACGAGATTAATAAATTATCAATGTTGCGAATGTTGGAAAGCGGACGATACTTGAACATGAGTTTCCGATCTTGGGATCTGTACGAATTTCCTCTGCTACATAGCACGACCAAACATTCGTGGACTGCCTCCCAGCTAGAGAAACCGCGATACGTGATCTTTGCACTGCAAACTGGTAAAAAGAATTCAGTGTCACAAGATGTTACATTGTTCGATGACTGCAAATTGACCAACGTTAAACTCTATTTAAACTCGGAATTTTATCCTACGATGATTTAAATTTAGATTTTGAAAAGAATAGATTCGCCGTTCTATTCGACATGTACTCTTGTTTTCGTAAATTTTATTACGGATGCGATAATAGCACCGCGCTATTAACCATTCCAAAGTTTCTACATTGCGGTCCTCTAGCGGTCATTGATTTCTCGCGACAAAACGAGTCTGTCAAAACTACTACCGTGGATGTGAGAATAGAGTTTGAGTGCATGGAAAATATACCGGCGAATATTACCGCCTATTGTCTCATCTTGCACGATCGGGTTGTCGAATATAATCCATTGACTAATGTAGTCCGCAAAATTACATAGGTCAGCAAATATCCCCTCCATTGCTCATGAAGAAAAATATAAAAGATTGAGATGTTTGACAATCGACATTAGTCTGCGATCGGATCTTGTATCATGACTGCGCCAACGTTTGTGGATCTGCAAGGATTTATCGTTGGGAAAAATTTTGTCGTGAAGGAAGCTGCAGTTTTGAGAAAAGGATCCGTACTTTCTCATTACATTTTTACATGTCCATGGCACACGCTCACAAAATCTGAAAGATGTCAGGTTTTATGGTTGATTAAAAACTACCATGGATTATCGTGGAATGATGGACACGTTTCATATTGGAAGTCGAAACGTTTAATCACGACGGCGGTGATGGGTGCAACGGAGGAGGATGATGCGTCATCTTGTGTACGTTAAAAGACACGAAAAACGGCAATGGCTAGCCAATATATTGGACAATGATGCGAGAAACGATGTCATTATCGAAACTTTGGATGCAGACTATGAGGATGTAGCTTCTTTAAATAAGTTAGATGTTAAGAATACTATGCGTTGTGAAAATCATGTAAAAAATTACGCTTTACAAAATGTATTTAGGGTTTATAATTGGTGGTTGAAACATCATGATGATGATTCTCCGAATCCATATTTATATTAAATTGATGTTGCGATATATTTTTATCGTCTTTCTTATTCTCTCCTTTCTTTTCTCATCCTTATCTGTACATGCGCAGTATCGTGTTTCCATACGTGACACAGCTACCACATATATTGTATTTCGATACTACATTGTGATACATTGTAATATTTAAATAATTTGTAATATTTAAATATTTAAATAATTGAATATAGTTTTGCGTTTGATTTTCGTTTAACGGGTGTTGATTTACGTTCGTTTCCGTTCGACGGGGCGTTCGATGACCGTTCAATTACCGTTCAACGAGCGTTCATTTCCGTTCGATGACCGATCGCTCATTTCCGTTCAATGGGCGTCCGTTTCCGTTCGACGGGCGTTTGACGACCGTTCGACGAGCGTTCGTTTCCGTTCAATTACCATTTGATCGGAGTTGACACATTATATCGTGCTAATTTGCATGGGAACATGCATGCTTTTGTCTTACGACGCGTTTTTGGTAAAGCGATAATGATACGTCCCTATTCTAAAATTTCGTACCGTTTGTTTGCTCACGAAGTCGCGATATGATAATATTATTATATTATACCGCGCTGAGTTGCGTGGGATCGCGCGTACTTTTGTCTTACGACACGTTTTTGACATGGTGATAATGCGATATCTCTACTATAAAATCCCGTGCCGAGACCTCGTTGTCTCATCAGAAAGTTTCAGAGCGCATACGAGTCGAGAAGAGAAAAGTAAAAAAAAACAAAAAAAATGGAGTACATTTTCGAAAATTGCGCCGGATGGAAGCAGTCCTTCTCCAACTTGCTTTGTGTCCTGCTGGTTAAGCTGGCCTTCCATTGGGAGGTATGTATCGATTTTGCTAATATTTTATTAAAAAAATGTGTATCTATATTAATTATATTTTTTTTATACAGTCCCAGAACGATATAGAGATTCCCGAATTTATCAATATACGGCGCCGGCAGTGGGTGCGGGCGGAGCGGCGGTGGAGGAGGAAAGATCTCTCCTTCATGTGGGGCGACGCCCCGGAGAGTCCGCAGAACGAGGAGGACATTTTCGACCTGCGGCGGCTCTTCGGGGAAGAGCCTTACATGGAGGAGGAGATTTGGGTGCCCGGGGAGATTCGGGCACCCAATGGCATGTGTAATGGGGAGCACAGATGTAAGTAATTTTATAAATCTTAACTCTCTAACTACGCTGTATTAACCCAATATCTTTTTGTTCTGTTACAGGAGCGGTCATCCCCTGACCTGATGCACCATCCCCCCAGCCCCACCCCCGCACCCCCAATATTATTATTTTTATATTATATTTTATATTTCTTATATTTTATATTTTTATATTTTATATTTTAAAATTTTTATTTTATATTTAAAATTTTTTTCATTATTATTAATTTTAAGTACACACACACAGACAAAATTGTATTTACACACATAATAAATTTGTATTATATATTTTAATTTAAAAAAAGATCTACTTATTTGCTTACTTATTCCTTTCCTCGCGTTCCCATCCTTGCGCTAGTTATAAGTATCGCGATATCGTTCTCTCTCTCTCGTGCGTTAATCATAAGTCTCGCGCTACTTGTAAGTCTATCTCTTTCTCTCGCGCTTACAATAAATAATCTCTCGCGCTATGACACAGAAAAAAATGTATAGATTTTTAATAAATAAATGTTATGTTTCAATTTTAAAAAATGTGATTATTTACGCGCCTCTCCTTGCGTCCCCATCCCTACATCTCTTTTACGATAGTTGTAAGTATTACGTTAATCTCGATATTATCGTTCTCTCTTGTACACGTCGTCTTCGCGCTATCGTTCTGTCTCTCGCACGTGCTAGTTATAAGTCTCGCGGTATTGTTCTCTCTCTCGCACGCGATAGTTGTAAGTCTTCGCGCTATCGTTCTCCCTTTCGCGCGCGCTAATTGTAAGTCTCGCGATATTATCGTTCTCTCTCGCATGTGTTGTTTTTGCGCTATCGTTCTCTCTCTTTTGATATACTCGTTGCTCACTTACCTTTGCGTCGTCCTTCTTCCACCTATGCGTCGTCCTTGGGTACGTTCCAAAATTCACTGCCAGCGCTGTGAGTGTGACGTCATAAAGCGTGCTCTCCAAGAGCGTTCCATTTTTGTCAGCGCGCTGCTAATGCTTAAACATTTAGTCATTACGGAACGCTCTTTTCAGTACTTGCAGTGAAGTAAACAAAAGTCTCGTAACTCGTAAGTGTTAAAAATATGGAAAGAAAGGAGCAAGAAATATTCTTCTTTGTTGGAATACTGGAAGATATTGTTGAATCTGACGATGAATCAGATGATGATTTTGTTTTACAAAAGGTTATCTTAATAAAAAAATCTATAGTAGCACGTGTACCTAGAATACGCTGTAAAAATTACATTGAAAAAGTTGTTTGGAAATACACTGATGATGAGTTTAAATCACATTTTCGGTGAGTTATTTATACAGTTAATATGTTTATTACGTACAGTTAAAATTATTACGTATATCATTAGTATAGATTAATATATACATCAAAGAAATGTTGCAAGATTTCTTTTGAGATGTATAATGCTATATATATATATATATATATATATATATATATATATATATTTATGTAGAAAGGCAGGTTTCAGGACGTGTTTTAAAAACGTGATTTTTGTGTATAATAATGAAGTAAATTATGTTTGGAAGACTTTTTTGTTGATATAAATCAATATTTTTCGAAATATTTTGAAATATGTATGGATTGGCAGTTATCAGGTCAGTTATATTTTTAATTAAAACAGCAAGTATCTTTTTATTTAACGATTATATTCTATATATTTGATACCAATTAGTAGATTTTGATCAATTTTGTATAGTAAAATAAAAAAATTAATAAATTATATATGATTTTTTCATAAGTCCTTAAATCTGCCATTTTACCGAATTATTCTTTAGAGAAAAGGCAGTTTTCAGACCGTCCATTTTTTCAATAAAAAAAGCAAATAATTTATTTTATTTGAGTTTTTTGCAATTGAATATAACAAATTACATTAATTGATAATGTAATAAATTACTAAAATGCAATATTAAGTAAAAATTTCGTATAAAAGTGCAAGTCCTGAAATGTACCATTTTGTTAAAAATAAATTGTACGTTAGGGTAGTTTTCAGGTCTTATAATATAATACCTAATATAACATTTTACTCAAAATTTCGATGAATTTAACAACTGCCGTTTGAATACAGAAAAATAAATGATTAAAGGAAAATTACAGTTTTGGTTTATCTTACTTTAAACATTTTCCAATATTGAACAAAATAATCTGAAAATTACCATTCCACTGCTATAAATAGACCTAAAAACTGCCATTTTGCTGCTACATACAGACCTGAAAACTGCATCCCATTATATGTAGACATGAATACTGCCAATTTGCTACTAAATGTGTATAGATCTGAAAACTGCCAATTCGCTACTAAATATGTATAGATTTGAAAACTGCTATTTCGATACTACATATGGACCCGAAAACTGCCATTTCGCCATTACATATGGACCCGAAAACTGCCATTTGAGCAAGAACTTTTATACTTTCGATCTTCTACACATAATTTAAATATCTCATGGAGTTCTTTTTAAATATTTTGCATTAAATTTAATTATCGACATGTCGCACTATGAGTTAGACATGATCCACGACTTTAACTTTGAACATCAGTTTTTGGCAATCTGTGTAACGAAATCGGTTGTTTGGAGAAAAAGAATTTATTGAAACTGAATTTTATATCCAAATCCAGTTTTAGAAAATAACGGAAATCATTATTCGTCCTAAATGATCAAATATCATCATTTAAGAAGCATTAATAATTTTAGTCTTTTCCTATCGAAAATTAACGATCCGAAAATTGCCATTTCGCTAGAACATATGGACCTGAAAGCTGCCATTTCGCTACAAAATATGGACCCGAAAACTGCCATTCCGCTACTACATATAAACCCGAAAACTGCCACTTGAGCAAGAACTTTTATACTTTCGATCTTCTACACATGATTTACGTGTCTTATGGAGTCTTCTTTAAATGTTTTGCTCTATACTGTATATCAGCATGACGCATTTTTAATTTAACATGATCCACTTTAACTTTGAATATCAGTGGTTGGCAATCTGGGTAACGAAATCGGTTGTTTGAACAAAAAGAATTTATGGAAACTGAATTTTATATCCAAATCCAGTTTTAGAGAATAACGGAAATCATTGTTCGTCCTAAATGATCAAATCTCATCATTTAAGAAGCATTAATAATTTTAATCTTTTCTTGTCGAAAATTAACGATCCGAAAATTGCCATTTCGCTGCAACATATGGACCTGAAAACTGCCATTTCGCTACTATATATAAACCCGAAAACTGCCACTTGAGCAAGAACTTTTATACTTTCGATCTTCTACACATGATTTAAGTGTCTTATGGAGTCCTTTTTAAATGTTTTGCTCTATAGTGTATTATCAGCATGACGCATTTTTAATTTAACATGATCCACTTTAATTTTGAATATCAGTGGTTGGCAATCTGTGTAACGAAATCGGTTGTTTGAACAAAAAGAATTTATGGAAACTGAATTTTATATCCAAATCCAGTTTTAGAGAATAACGGAAATCATTGTTCGTCCTAAATGATCAAATCTCATCATTTAAGAAGCATTAATAATTTTAGTCTTTTCTTGTCGAAAATTAACGATCCGAAAATTGCCATTTCGCTGCAACATATGGACCCGAAAGCTGCCATTTCGCTACAACATATGGATCCGAAAACTGCCATTTCGCTACTATATATAAACCCGAAAACTGCCACATGAGCAAGAACTTTTATACTTTCGATCTTCTACACATGATTTAAGTGTCTTATGGAGTCCTTTTTAAATGTTTTGCTCTATAGTGTATTATCAGCATGACGCATTTTTAATTTAACATGATCCACTTTAACTTTGAATATCAGTGGTTGGCAATCTGTGTAACGAAATTGGTTGTTTGAATAAAAAGAATTTATGGAAACTGAATTTTATATCCAAATCCAGTTTTAGAAAATAACGGAAATCATTGTTCTTATAATTTTGAGTTAAAAAACAATTATCAATTAGAAAAAGATAATAGAATTTAAATACATTTATTTACAAATTTTATGTCAAGTTATAAATTTCTATTCTTTTTATATTAATATCTTGAGCAATAATTATTTTTTAAGAAAATAATTCTTTGCAGTATTTGTGAAATTGCAAAGAAGTTTATAATAGAAGAGATTTTTTTTCTTGTAATAGATTTGTATAAGATTGCAAAATATATTGTAGTTAATAGATCCAGAAAAAATATGTATACCGGATAAGATTTACTTTTTTAAAATTTTATTTTTTATTATATTAAATACAATATAATTTTTTTCTGTCAGATCTACGAATTAACTGTTTTGCGAAACAAACTGTAAAATTTAAAAAAGATTTTTTTTGTGATATATATAAGACTATGATAATATGATATGCAATAAGATTGTGCAAAGTATTACATATAATTGATTGATTCAGAAAAAATATGTAATGTATGTGATAAATAAACTTGGTTTGACATAAAGTATTAATATAAAACATTTTTGACAACATCTCTATAATATATCCTGAAAAAAAGTAAAATGATATTTCTTTTATATTTCCTGAAAAAAATAAAATTCTATCAATAATAATAACTTTTATGAAAAATATAATTATCATTAAATGATTATTTTTTTATTGTGACATGTAATAAGATGTAATATGTTACTTTATTAATATTTTTATTAAATTTATTGTATAAAATTTTAAAATCTCTAAAATATTTTCAAATCTGTAAGATTCATGTTCTTCATGGGATTTTAAATCAAGTTTTAAATATTTCTTTGTATTTTCTATTGTCAAAAAAAAATAAATAAATAAAAATGTAAATACTAAAACAAGTAAAAATTCTATAAAAGTGCATAAAATAATAAAATTAATGTATAACAAAAAATCAATAAACCTTATATTATGTTGGCATCAGTGCATTATGAAAAACCGGACACGAAAATAGAAGAGATAGTAGCAAGTTTTCTTTTTTATTCTATCTTATTTTTAATTAGTTATATATAACATGCTATATATAATACGCTTACGCTGTGTTAGAGAAAGATAGAAATAGTTTTTTTTCTCTCTCTTAGTTTATATTTTTCTATTTAAAAATGAACATTCCAGTATAATATAGAATTCGCTGTAAAAAACTGATGCACCAAGGAGATACATAATTAAATTTTAAAAATATTTAAATAAATTGGTATATAATTCGGCTCTATGTATTTTAAACAACATAATAATTTAGTATCGAGCACTAAGAGCCCATAAACGCGGTTGGCAATGCGTAAATTTTTACCCCGATATTTTTCCTGTCTACATCTCTCCAGGGGGGTAAAAGGGGTTGTTATAAAAGTCTCAAACCAAGAGAATCTATAACCTGGCATATGTGCATATGTCTTATAAAATTTTTCGCCAACAATTAATGTTCGTAAAAATTTACGCATTGCCAACCGCGTTTATGGGCTCTTAGTGCTCGATACTAAATTATTATGTTGTTTAAAAATATTTATTACTTTTATATGTATATTACACCATCTCAATATTATTAAAGTTTTTCATACAAGCAGTTTCCAGGTCTATATATAGTAACGGAATGGCAGTTTTCAGGTCTATATATAGTAACGGAATGGTAGTTTTCAGGTCTATATAGTAACGGAATGGCACTTTTCAGATCGTTTAGTTTTCGACAAGAAAAAACCAAAATTATTAATATTTCTTAAATGATCACTTTGACAGAGATCTGACCATTTTAGACAAATAGTGATTTGTTATTCTCAAGTTCTGAATTTAAATTCAGTTTCCTTCAGTAAATCCTTCAGTAAATCCTTCTTTTTCATTTAAATAACCGATTTCGTTCCACAGATTGCTAAAAACTGATATTTAAAGCTAAAGTTGTCACTAATATTAAACTGATAGTGCGACATATTAATAATCATATATAAAGCAAAACATGTAATATAAGCTCATAATCAGTGGCATTTAATTAAATCACGTGTAGAAGATCGATAGTATTGAACTTGCACAAATGGGAATTTTCGGGTCTATATATAATAGCGGAATGACAGTTTTCAGAATTATATATAGTAGCAGAATGGCAGTTTTCAGATCATTTAATTTCTAACATAGGAATAATTACATGTCCTATATTAATCCCAATTTGGAGCATTCTTAATCATTTTCCTTCGAAAAAATGTAAACCAAAATTGTAATTTTACCTTAACCATTTATTTATATATTATATATATTGTAACGGTAGTTATAAGGACTTGATCAATGTTATGTATTAAGAGACTGTATATTTACTTTATATATGATTTTCTAAGTAGTTAGTATTGTAATTAAACTGTTCATAAATATATATAACTTATATAAAGCTTACCTTGTAAATAATAACAATTATTACATTTATAGTATAAAAATTATATATGTTGCGGTGGTTTTAAGGACTTTATATAAAAAATTGACTTAACGGTAGTTTCAAGGACAGTCCCCAAAACTGCCGATCAACATATATAGCTTTCAGGACCGACCTGAAAAGTGTCAAAAGACCTCAAAACTACCGATTCGTGACAGAAATCGTCCCGAAAACTGCCTCCCTACATAAATATATATATATATATATATATAGCATATATATATATATATATATATATATATATATATATAGCATATATATATATATATAGCAAAGAAAACACATAGTTGTTTCTAAGAAAAAATATGGAATTGTTAATTGCAAATTACATATTTTTTCTTAGAAACAACTATGTGTTTTGTTTACACCAATTGATTCCTCTCATTATTTTGTACATAAAAGTATGAAGGTAAGATAATCGAAAAATGAATGGTTTACTAGATATTTTATGGTTTATGTAAAATTAAGAAATTATTTCAAGCCTTATAACTCAAAAAGTACTTAATAAAAAGGTACTTAATTATAGTGTTTTGGAAAGCTCTCGAGATAAGCTACAAGAATATGCAATGAAAAATAGGGGTTCCCATTTAAAAAATTCAAGTCGACCTTGACATGACCTTCACGACGCCACCCAAGGTCAATCAAATTTACCCATGTAATGCATTACTTTATCTTCAACAACTTTTGTCTGAAACATTTTTCAATATAACCACTTCCTTTGCTTTAAAATGGGGTGTACGGGTGGTCTGAAACACCCGGTATATATATATATATATATATATATATATATATATATATATATAATGCTTATTTTTTATATGCAGTAAATTTCATGTTACATTTTTGTGTTTCATAGCTTGAGCAGATCAACATTCTGTTTTTTGTTGGAACTGTTAACTCCGCAATTGTCAAAGTCTGGGAGTCTTGGTCGAAAGACTATTAATCCAGAAAAAATATTATTACTGGCTATATGGATGATGGCAACTCCAAATTCATACAGGTACATGTTTTACAAATGTATTAATGTAATCGGTTATTTTCACTGAACTAAAATGCTGTAGCAAAACATCAGTCTTCTGAAATTTATCTTACATTCCAATTCAAATTAAATAGTGCCTAGCGTATTAACTTTAGTATACTTAGTACTTAGTTATATCTTAATTTACTTATAAATCATTCATTTAAAAGTTGAAATGAGAAAATATTATTAATACTTTAGGAACAGTTTGAGATCTAAAACTTGAACTGTATGTCCATCATATATTAATATACAAAGATTTGACATTTAATCATTTATGTACTCTTCTAGGTGTGTTGCAGATCGTTTTGACGTTGGTAAGGCAACCGCTTGGAGATGTGTCCATAAGGTTGTAAAAGCATTGTATTTACATCTCAACACATTTATCACATGGCCCAGTAGATAAAGAGCTGAACAAATCTGGACACATGTTAAAAATAAATATAAATTTCCGAAAGTTATAGGAACGATAGATGATACACATATAAAAATTACTGCACCGAAAAAGCATCCAGAAGCCCACATAAATCGAAAGGGCTACCATTCAATGCAATTACAGGTATTTTTTAAATATTAAATCCATTATTTTAGAATTACAAAATTTTATAAATAAAAATTTTTTAAATAAACTATAATGTTATTCGTTCTTTCCAGATAATATGTGATCATGAACTGAAATTTACTCACGTATATGTAGGACAAGTGGGATCAGTACACGATATGAGAGTTTTTAGACTTTCTGGTTTTGAGAACATGTGTACTGACGTAAATTTTCCCGAAAACAGTCATATATTAGGCGATGCTGCATACAGCATTCAAAAACATATAATGGTGCCATTTAAGGACAATGGACATTTGACGCAAGCACAAATAACGTATAATACCCACTTATCTCAAGCAAGGATGATGATAGAGCAATCAATTGGTTTGTTGAAAGGAAGGTTCCGAAGTCTATTAGATAAACTGCCAATGCAAAGAACCGATTTAATACCAAAATATGTGTGCGCATGTTGTATTTTACATAATATATGTTTAATGCGCAATGATCCGATAGACATTCCAATCATTGTGTACACAAATGAATCTACACAACATGAAATAGGAAACGTATCTGAAATATTGCGAGAAGAAGGAATTAACAAACGGAATGCCATAGTATATCATCTACAAAATGAATTGTAACGTTATTATACGTGAATATATCGCAAATTATTTTATAATTATAAAATTGAAATTATTAAAAAAAATAAAGTAAATAAATAAAAGAAATAATTATAATTTATATTTATAAATGATTTTTATAATAAAAAATTTTCTATTATATAAAAATCTGTATTTATTTACCATGTATGAAATACAACATTAATAAAATGTTTTACATATGAAAACAGCAGAGTCTTAGTATTATTTTAATTCTAAAAACAAAATAAAATCACAGTCTGTGTAGAAACAGTACATATACTTCTAAATAAAAAAATAAATATTATACTTCTCTAATATACTATATAGTATAAACTATAATACTTTATAATAACATTTAAAAATACGATATAATTATTTTAATACTCTCTGTTAAAACTTCTTCGATCTTAGCTAATCTAGTCATTTCTTCTTCATGAAAAAATGACTAGATTAGCTAAGATCGAAGAAGTTTTTGCGCGTTATTTTCTTTACTTTTTTGAATTTTTAATGATTGCTCAAGATAATCTTCTAAGATTGTAACGGGCTTATTTCCGCGGATAACGGCAGTCGTAGTGATCGGGTTCGATTAGGCAGGCGTAGAAATAAGTGTAACGCGGTGTTCGATTAACAAAACAAAAAAAAAGAAAATATATTTAAAAAATAGAGTTTGTACAGATACAGTTGCGTGCGTGTGCGAGTAATTATCGCAAACGAAACTCGGCGCGTATATACAATTGCGTTCGTGTTGATATCGCAAGAACTCGACGCGTTCGAGATATGCCGCGGGCGTTCGTTCGTGGGCTCGCGGCTCGTGTCGGAAATGCGCTAATAATTGCAACGTGTTTTAGCGTGGTTGCAATCGGTGCTTGTGCTTGATGTTGCACGGTCGGATGCACCACGAGTTCGCGCAGCGGGTCGTGAAGACCGGGTGCCGATGCAACGCCGCGTTCGCGAGTAATAAAGAGTTTAAATCGATCAGCTGTTTATGGTAATCGTCGGTCGATGGATGCGTGACGTCACGGCGCGCGCCGGCGTTTTTCGACCGCTTTTTCTTTCGATGCGAGATTGCTCGTAAAACCGCGTATTTTCGTGGAACTGAAATGACGGGATTTACCTTCGGGAAGACCGTGCTAGCGAGAACATCCCGCCGGGGGTAGCTCTCCTCTCTTCCTCCGGATGCACTGGTCGGAAAGGTGACGGAAGCGGGTTTCGTGCGTCTGCCGAGAACTCCCGGAGAGATCGGGGAACGCCGCAATTTCTAAATGCACTTTTTTAGAAAGGATTGCGCCTTTGCAAATCCTGAGAGTTCCCAGGTGTGGCGGGGTACTCCCCACCGCTGATTTTGCTGTTTTCGGCGTCTTAGGTGAGTTTGCTCTGGCGACTGGTGCGCTGGAGAAACTCGGAAAAGAGTGAGTCTTCTTCGCTCGACAGGCCCTTTTTATACGGGACTAATTAGCCCGCGCCGGCGTAAAAACAACGTTACCCCCGTCGAGCGGCCGCAAAACGTGACGGCTCCGTTCGTGGCGCGCGGTGGAGCCGGGCGCGAGGGGACTTAACCCGATCGTTCGGGTTTCGTCGGCCGTTTTCGGCGCGCTTCGTTATTTCGAAGCTCAACCGTACGGCTTCGTTTTTAATGTTTAAAAATGTGGCGCTCAGCGCCCTGCCCTTGCCCGGCGGTTCTTATGCCGGGCGGCAGCTTCCAGCGATCGCCTGCTGGGAATCAGGGGTGCATGGGTGCATCGTTATATCACCCCTCTCATACAATGTGCCTGAATTTGAGGCACTTTTATTTGTGCGGTCGGCTAGTCGGACCCCTATGTTACTAGCCAGCTAACGCCTACTCTATCTTCCGGTGATACCGCAGCTGGCCGTTGCTGCTGATCCGCAAAATCCACCTTCCTTGTGGACTCCGGACCTTATATTTCCGGCTCACGTGCACCGCGAAGTGTGATACGTCGAAAATGAGGCCGGGCTCGACTTCCACCTTGATTGGAGGCGCCGTGAGGGGGCCCATTGGACGCAGGATCTCCTCTGGAGGGCCGGTTGATGGCTTAACCCTGGTCGGCTCCTTTTCGTACGGCCGTGGTGGTCTTTTTGCCGGCGGAGGCGGTGGCGGTGTTAAAAGCATTGCCCGTTTCCGGGCGTTCTCACGATCGGATCGTTGAACGATCGTGCCGACCCGTGGTGGTCGTGGTTGCCGTGGTGGTGCTGGCTCTGGTGACGGAGCTTCGTTTTCGGCGGGTTCGCCGAGGAACTCGTTTATCGCGTCTAATACGTCTTGCTCGCTTGACATCTCGAACGCTTGTGTTCAGATTTCGTTCGTTTAGTCGTCGTTCTCCTCGGCGCTGACATTGGTGATGTTTACTTCCCCTGTGTTGTTTTCTTCCTCGATCTCTTTGTTTAACGGTTTTAAGTGCTCTATATGGATATGTCGGAGCCATTTCCCGCGTTTGCTCCGAAGATCGACGATTACTGGCGAAATTATCCGACGTACTTCGTGCGGTCCGCTAAATTTCGGCGCCAGTTTTGCATTAAAGCTTTCGCTCTTTTTTGATAACGGATGTTCTCGTCGCCACACCCATTCTCCTAGCTTAGGTTTCCAATCCCTCCTTCTTAAATCGTAATGCGTCTGCTGTCGGTGGAAGGCTCTAGCTAAATTAATTCGCACCAATTCGTGTGCATCTTGCAGTTGTTGATGTAATTCCCCTGGTGTTGGTGCTGTCTCCTCGTTCTTCTGGTCGTCTGCTGGTGAAATGAGTTCTCGACCGTGGTTTAAATAAGCCGGTGTGTATCCCGTAGCGTCGTGCACCGCCGTGTTGTATGCGAATTGCAGTGCTTCTATTTCTGCATCCCAATTTTTCTGATTTTTGCCTGCGAACTGTGCCACCATAGTTTTAATTGTCCTATTAGTTCTCTCAACTGGATTACAGTGGGGCGTGTAAATAGGCGTCGTGATGTGTTTAATGCCGCACTCTTGTAGTCTTTGTTCTAGTTGCTTGGACTTGAGTTGCGTTCCGTTGTCTGAAAGTATGCTGTTCGGTTTCCCGTGTCTCAAGATGGTCTTCGAAGGGACTGCTCGTGTTACTGCGTCTGCTGTCGCTTTTTTTAGCGGGACTAACTCGATCCATTTCGAGAAACGATCCTGCATTACCAGCAACCAGGTGTGGCCTTTCCCTGATCTTGGTAGTGGTCCGACCAGATCTATATTGACTTTTTCCCACGGCCGTTTGACTTCCGTGGCGTGGAGTTTCCCTGCTGGGCGTTGTTGTGCCACCTTGTGTGTCTGGCAGTTTTCGCATTTCCGCACGTATTTGGCTACATCTCGGAACATTCCTGGCCAGTAGTATTTCTCTGCTATTCTGGCGATGGTCTTCGCTATTCCTAAATGTCCTGCCGTTGGTTCGTTATGGAAAGTTCTCATTATTTTTTCTCTGACTGGTGTCGGTACGCACACCTTCCATTGCGTTTGAGCGTTGTTCTCTTTAAAGTCCAATGAGTGGAAAATGTGACGATATAATTTATTGTCCATCAGCTTGTATTCGGGCCTTGTTTTCGAATCCTTCTCCACCTCGATTCGCAGCCGTTGGTACCAAGGACATCCCTGCTTTTTTACTGCCGCCGTTTGTGGATACCGCGATAATGCGTCGGCCACCCGATTTAGCGTCCCTCGTCGGTATTTTACGTCGAACTCATACTGTTGAAGTTCGAAGATCCAGCGTCCTAGCCTCCCCGATGGTGATTCCATTTTCTGCAGCCATCTTAATGCTTGGTGATCCGTGATCACCGTAAACTTGTACCCTTCCAAGTAACTTTTCATTTTCTTTATCCCCCACTCTCGCGAGACATTCTAGTTCCGTTGCACTATAGTTACGTTCTGCTTTATTTAGTGTTCGACTCGCATACGCTACTACTCGCTCGCCGTCCTCATACATTTGCGTAAGCACTGCGCCTAAACCGGACGTGCTGGCGTCGGTCTGTAGTAAAAATTCCCGCGTAAAATCCGGACATGCCAATATGGGTGCAGATATTAGTTTTGCCTTTAATTCCTTAAACGCCTTGCTTTCCCCCTCGCCCCATGACCACCTTGCGTTTTTACGCGTGAGTTTCGTTAATGGAGCCGCAATCTCTGAGAATCCCGAAATGAAACGCCGATACCAGGAGGCCATCCCGACAAATTGTCTAATTTGCTTCACCGTTCGCGGTTCCGGCCAGTTAGCTACCGCGTTTACTTTCTCCGGATCTGTTCTTATCCCCTGACGATCGATTATATGACCTAAGTATTTTAATTGATCTACGCAAAATTTGCACTTGTCAGGGTTCAGACGGAGGCGCGTATTACGTAGGCGTTTGAACGTCTCCGTGAGTAACTCGAGGTGTTCCTCGAATGTTCGGCTGATTATGATAATATCATCCAGGTATACAAACACGTTTGGTTCTAACTCGGGCCCCAATACGGTATCTAATAACCTTTGGAACGTTGCCGGTGCTGAGTGTAAGCCGAACGGCATTACTTTGAATTGAAATAGCCCCCTTCCTGGAATCGTAAATGCTGTTATGGGCCGGCTCGCTGGTGCTAAAGGTATCTGCCAATATCCGTTTTTGAGGTCAAGTGTCGACAGATATTTTGCCCCTCTCAATTTATCCAGGGTTGCGGTTATCTGCGGTAATGGATATGCGTCCTTTGTTGTTACTTCGTTTACTCGTCGAAAGTCGATGCAGAAACGGTATTTCCCATCTTTCTTCTTGACTATGACTATTGGTGAGCTCCACGGGCTGTGGGAAGGTTCGATTATTCCTTGCTGCAACATTTCGTCAACTTCCTTGTCAATAATTGCCTGCATTGCTGGGTTTCTTGGTCGATAACGCTGTTTAATCGGTCTTTCGTCCTTGAGTCGTATTTCGTGTTGTATTCTCCTCGACTGGCCTTGCACGTTCTCGAAGAGTTTGAACTCTTTTGTTAAGAATTCCTCCAGCCGTTCTTTTTGTTTCGGTGTCTGAGTGACTAGTCCGGTTGCGTTGCACCTGTTTCCTTTATCTCCCAGATAACGTGGTGGCGGTGGTATACTCACTTGAAATTTCGCCTGTGCGTCTATTCCTAAAATCACGTCTTCCTCCATGTTTGGGAGAATGGTAAAAATGTGCGGCTCAGTATGCTCATAAAAGTTCGTTTGTACTTTTATTGTGCCCATCGTTACCCGTGTCGATCCATCCGCCAGTTGGATCTCATCTTGATCCTCTTGGATCGTTATTCCATCCGTAACCAGCATGTCTGCTGTTCGGGGGTTGATCAGCGAAATCTCTGACCCCCCGTCAAGTAATGCGTTGAATTCGCGTCCGTGTAATTTGATTGTCGTGTGTGGGCGCGGTGTAAACCTTATACGGGGCTCGGGGTGGCCTGCGCGTCCTCCTTTCCTCCGGCCCCTTTCCCGTTTCCCGACCACGGATGGCACTCCTTCGTTCATACTCCGTCGCGTCCGCATTGTGAGCAGAACTTCAGTGCCGGCCTTTTACATTGGGTGCGTGTGTGCCCTCGTTGTTTGCACCGCCAACAGCATTCTTTTTTGTTATAACTCGTCGTTACAGCGGCTACTGCATGTTTTTCTTGTTTTGCCGCTTCTCTTTGCTCAGTTAAAATATCCTCATACTCTGAGGCGCGTGTCTGTAACTCCGCGATGCTCCTGACGTCATCAATTCGCACGTAATGTTTGTATGCCGGATTCATATTATCATAAACCAGCTCTAATTGTTCCTCACGAGAGTATCCGCCCGCCCTGCGCATTAATGTCATCATGCCCGTGACGAATTGTGCGAATTTTTCGTTTGTTTTTTGCCGTTTTGCCAGGATTTCCCGTCTTAATGTTGCGGCGTAACGTCGCGGTAAAAATTGTTGGCAGAAATCGCGTTCGAAGTCTTCCCACGTATCCCATGAATCGCGTACGTTTCTGTACCATGATAACGCATGCCCTCGTAATAATTCCGGAAGGCCCTTCAGTAATTGCGCTTTAGAACACGCATACGCCTCTCTGAGCTCCCCCACCCTTTCTAAAAATCCTGCGGGGTCTTTGCCGTCAAAATGACAGCCCCATTTCCGGATCTGGTTCATGGTTTTCCCTTCCGATGATATATTCTCAATCGGGTTCGCGGTGGGTGTTAGATAACCCGTATTCATGGGCGATGTTACCGTGAGATGCACCGGTGCTTGTTGTGTGCCCCCCGCCCGAGCCTCAAACTCATCGGGATGGTCCTCTGAATACCGGTTTATTCGTTTGCGTAAATCCTCGATTGAACCGGACTCGTCTAATTGTAGCTTGAAAGCTAACTCTATCAGTTGCTCCTTATTTAATCGATATACCCACGCCTTCATTTTCCCTGCCTCTATTGAATTCTGTTCGGGCGCCAATGTAACGGGCTTATTTCCGCGGATAACGGCAGTCGTAGTGATCGGGTTCGATTAGGCAGGCGTAGAAATAAGTGTAACGCGGTGTTCGATTAACAAAACAAAAAAAAAGAAAATATATTTAAAAAATAGAGTTTGTACAGATACAGTTGCGTGCGTGTGCGAGTAATTATCGCAAACGAAACTCGGCGCGTATATACAATTGCGTTCGTGTTGATATCGCAAGAACTCGACGCGTTCGAGATATGCCGCGGGCGTTCGTTCGTGGGCTCGCGGCTCGTGTCAGAAATGCGCTAATAATTGCAACGTGTTTTAGCGTGGTTGCAATCGGTGCTTGTGCTTGATGTTGCACGGTCGGATGCACTACGAGTTCGCGCAGCGGGTCGTGAAGACCGGGTGCCGATGCAACGCCGCGTTCGCGAGTAATAAAGAGTTTAAATCAATCAGCTGTTTAATCGTCGGTCGATGGATGCGTGACGTCACGGCGCGCGCCGGCGTTTTTCGACCGCTTTTTCTTTCGATGCGAGATTGCTCGTAAAACCGCGTATTTTCGTGGAACTGAAATGACGGGATTTCCCTTCGGGAAGACCGTGCTAACGAGAACGTCCCGCCGGGGGTAGCTCTCCTCTCTACCTCCGGATGCACTGGTCGGAAAGGTGACGGAAGCGGGTTTCGTGCGTCTGCAGAGAACTCCCGGAGAGACTTCCCCAATTTCTAAAAAAGTGCATTTAGAAATTGAGGAACGCCCCAATTTCTAAATGCACTTTTTTAGAAAGAATTGCGCCTTTGCAAATCCTGAGAGTTCCCAGGTGTGGCGGGGTACTCCCCACCGCTGATTTTACTGTTTTCGGCGTCTTAGGTGAGTTTGCTCTGGCGACTGGTGCGCTGAAGAAACTCGGAAAAGAGTGAGTCTTCTTCGCTCGACAGGCCCTTTTTATATGGGACTAATTAGCCCGCGCCGGCGTAAAAACAACGTTACCCCCGTCGAGCGGCCGCAAAACGTGACGGCTCCGTTCGTGGCGCGCGGTGGTGCCGGACGCGAGGGGACTTAACCCGATCGTTCGGGTTTCGTCGGCCGTTTTCGGCGCGCTTCGTTATTTCGAAGCTCAACCGTACGGCTTCGTTTTTAATGTTTAAAAATGTGGCGCTCAGCGCCCTGCCCTTGCCCGGCGGTTCTTATGCCGGGCGGCAGCTTCCAGCGATCGCCTGCTGGGAATCAGGGGTGCATGGGTGCATCGTTATAAGATTTTATCCAATTTTCGTTTTTTTGATACTACAAATAAAAAAAATAATCAGAAATTAATACAATCAACTTAATGATATTTTTAAATAGTAAACTCAGTAAAAAATTGTCAACAAGACTAAATAATATGTATTAATGAGAATATGTAATATAATGCTATTTTATAGTAGAATACCTGGTTTTGATTGGCTTTCGTTTTCTATATTTTCATTTATGACATTACTTCCAGCTATTGCTACGGGCTCAATCCATGGTTGAGAACTGAATATATCATGCATAATCTATAACACATAAAATAACACACAAAATTATATTTGTTCAGAACTTTAGATACTTAACATAAAATAATTTTAAGCATTAGTTAATAAAAATATTTTGTAATTTCTTGAGACATAACAGTAATGTATGTACTTTATTAATTTGAAATAAAAGCTTGATTTTGTATATATCATAATAATCTTAATTAATAACATACCTCATAATATTCCCATTTCTTTCGATTGTTCCCAGATTTTTTATTATGATCATTAATCGTCTTGTATGTTCTTTTTAAACATTGAAATTTTGTCGCACATTTTGTTCCTGATATTACATAACCTTGAACAGCCATTTTATTTGAAATTATCTGCCAGAATTTCTTTGATGGTGTTTTAGGATTATGGTATTCCTCTTCGTACTCTTTGTATAAAGTTAATAACAGTAATGTTTCTGCACGAGTCCATATGTGTTGTTCTGAAAACAGAATAAAATATTATTTTATTACAAAATGATGTATTTCATGTAGTTACACAGTAAAAAAATAAAATGTCTCAGAGAGTCCACTCTAAATTTTAAGTTAAAATAACTTTTACTTTTAGTAAAGTTGATATATAACTGATGTTATTATGTTATTAGTAACATCAGTTGTATTACATATCAATTGAATTAAAAGTAAAAATAATTTTAACTTAAAATTTAAAGTGGACTTTCCGGGATATTTTCATCGATCGCGCCGCGGATCCCCCTTCACCTCGCGGACCCCCTCGTCCATCGCTCGCGCCGCGATTCCTCCTTCCCCGCGGGTGACGTCATTCCCCCCGCACCGCGGTTCCCCTCGCGCCTCACCCCCCTGAGAGGACCTGAGTTAGAACTGACATAGTATACCTACTGACTTATATTAAAACTGCAATACAAAGAGAATTTTCATATAAGATTTCATATAAGATTAAAAATAAGAAAAAAAAAATACAAAACACACGCGCGCGCGCACACACACACATATACAGGGTATTAAAAAACAACTACCCTGGCTATATACTGTTGGAAAGAGCGAAAAATTATAAGAAGAAAATGATCAAGAACATTTTTTGATTAGATGCTTAATTTTCGAGTAATTAAGCGTTAAAGATGAAATATTTAATCCAATCAGCGCGCATCGCCAGAGGCAAGAGTACACCGTGACGGGAGGAGAGAGAGCCGTCGCCAGATAGCCAGCGGCCACGGTGTACTCTTGCCTCTGACGGTGCGCGCTGATTGGATTAAATATTTAACGCTTAATTACTCGAAAATTAAGCATCTAATTAAAAAATGTTCTTAATCATTTTCTTCTTAGAATTTTTCGCTTTTTCCAATGGTATATAGCCAAGGTGGTTGTTTTTTAACACTCTGTATATGTGTCTTTTCTAGGACCACATTTTTTTTTAAGGCAGTAATTTGATAATTAATCTATTATATCTATTGTATTGTTATTCTCAACAAATTACATATTTATGTGTACAATATATCTCAGATAGCATATAATGTTCTGTGAATATTTTTATAAAGTGCAAATGTTCATAATTTCATAATTTCAGGGTGATTCTGAACCAACGTTTGTCTTTAAAATATCAAATTCTTGAATGAATTCTAAGACGATTTTTCCTCTTGTAAAATTTTAGCCGAAGCTTAGTTTACAAACTATAACGAAAAATGGTTTACTACTTATGGAATGCGTACAAGAGTGAAGCAGGAACGGCGCGATATAGACGATTACGTGAGCGCTCGCCGCGATTAACTGATTGCTATACGCGATGACTGTAACAATCAGTTTGTGTGTATGTGTGTGTGTGTGTGTGTATGTATGTGTGTGCGTACACATTCTCACACACACACACTGATTGTTACAGTCGCGTATAGTAATCAGCTGATCGCGGCGAGCGCTCACGTAATCGCCTATATCGCGCCATTCCTGCCTCATTCTTGTACTCGTTCCATAAGTAGTGAACTATTTTCTTTTATAGTTAAAAAACTAAGCTCTGAGCAAAATTTTGCAAGAGGAAAAATCGTCTTAGAATTCATTCAAGAATTTGATATTATAAAGATAAACGTTTGTTCAGAATCATCCTGTGTGTATATATATATATATATATATACAGGGTCTACCAAAAGTGTGGAAACCCCTAAATATCTCGGAAAATATACGTTTTACAGAAAAGTGTTTCCAACAAAAGTTGTAGGGTTTAAGAAGATCTATATACTGATTCTATCAGTTTGACCTTGGATGGCGTCGTCAAGGTCAGGTCAAGGTCACATTGACTTTTTTAAATGACACCCCCTACATTTGATTGCATATTCTTATAGCTTAATTCAAGAGCTTTCCAAAACACTATAATAATGTTCATTTTTATTAAGTACTTTGCGAGTTATGAGGGTTGAAATAATTTCTTAATTTTACATAAACCATAAAATATCTAGTAAACCATTCATTTTTCGATTATCTTACCTTCATACTTTTATGTACAAAATAATGAAAGGAATCAATTGGTGTAAAGAAAACATACAGTTGTTTTTAAGAAAAAATATGGAATTGTTAATTGCAAATTACATATTTTTTCTTAGAAACAACTATGTGTTTTCTTTACACCAATTGATTCCTCTCATTAATTTGTACATAAAAGTATGAAGGTAAGATAATCGAAAAATGAATGGTTTACTAGATATTTTATGGTTTATGTAAAATTAAGAAATTATTTCAACCCTCATAACTCGCAAAGTACTTAATAAAAATGAACATTATTATAGTGTTTTGGAAAGCTCTTGAATTAAGCTATAAGAATATGCAATCAAATGTAGGGGGTGTCATTTAAAAAAGTCAATGTGACCTTGACCTGACCTTGACGACGCCATCCAAGGTCAAACTGATAGAATCAGTATATAGATCTTCTTAAACCCTACAACTTTTGTTGGAAACACTTTTCTGTAAAACGTATATTTTCCGAGATATTTAGGGGTTTCCACACTTTTGGTAGACCTTGTATATATATATATACAGGGTGTTTCAGAACTATGGGATCAAACTTCTAGGGGTTATTCAGTGCAACAGTAGAAAACATTTGAGTATAGGGACCCATGTCCGGAAAAGTGTCACTACCGCACTACGGCCCTAAGACGCGTTAAAATTTAGAAAGACGATGAATTGCCTAAATAGGATTTAATGCATTTAATTTTTGCCTTTTGTACATGATATCATCACAACAATTGTTCAAAATGTCTTCCTCCAACCTGAATACACCGATTTAAACGTCGCACGTGATTTCGGACTTGACTAAAAATTTGATACTCGTTTTGAATGATTTCAAATGCTGCTGTAATTCGTCCAATTAAGTCTTGCTCTGTTTCTACTGGAGTTTCGTAGACCAAAGACTTTACATGTCCCCACAGGAAAAAATTTAGCGGCGTTAAATCGGGTGACCTAGAAGGCCAAGAAATTGCTCCACCTCTGGCAATCCAACGGTGCCCAAACCGCTGAGCCAAATCCTCACGTACTTGTACAGCAAAGTGAGCCGGCGCTCCATCATGCTGAAACCACATTTGCTGTCGAACGTTTATTGGAACATTTTCAAGAAGTTCTGGAAGAACTTCCTCCAAAAAACGCCGGTAAATAGGTCCTGTTAACCGTTCCGGTAGAAGGTATGGCCCAATCAAATAATCATCAACAATGCCTGCCCATACGTTGACAGACCAACGTTGCTGATGTTTTGTAGGAAAAATTGCATGGGGATTTTCTTCGTCCCAAACATGGCTATTCCCACTATTAAAAATACCGTCTCTTGTGAACGAGGCTTCATCGGTCCATAAAACAGCGTAAAAGCGTAAAAAGTTTGGTTGTGCAGCGATTTGATGAAGAAGCCATTGACAAAATTGAACTCTAGGATGATAATCGGCTGCAGTCAATCCTTGAACTTTCTGGAAGTGGTAAGGATAAAGTTGTTGCTCGTGTAGCACCCGCCAGACGGAAGCGTTACTCGTATTCATAGCCTTAGCAATGTGACGTGTGCTACTCGATGGTTCCTCGGCAACTCGCTGAAGGACCTCTTCTTCAAATTCAACCGTTCTTACGGTTTGAGCAACACCAGTATCATGCATGTTGGTTTTAAACATGCCTGTCTCGGAGAGCCGCCGATGAATAGCAATAAACTTTTTGTATCCCGGATGCTGTCGTTCGGGATAACGTTCTTGATACAACCGCGCTGCTGCTCGTGCATTGCAGCTTGTTGCTCCGTATGCCAAATGCATATCCGCCAATTCTTGATTGGTAAAGTTTTCCATTAGCAACAAAACACAATCTCTGTTATCGTTTTTAAAGATAACAACACACAATCTCTGTTATTGGTTTTAGAGATAAACATTGACATTGACCTTTAAACATTCATGCGGGTAAAACAGATAGGTTTACCGACTTACAGATTGACTTACCAATGCTGAGTCGGTAAATCTATCTGTTTTACCCGCATGAATTATTGCACCGCACTGTACAAAAGGCAAAAATTAAATGCATTAAATCCTATTTAGGCAATTCATCGTCTTTCTAAATTTTAACGCGTCTTAGGGCCGTAGTGCGGTAGTGACACTTTTCCGGACATGGGTCCCTATACTCAAATGTTTTCTACTGTTGCACTGAATAACCCCTAGAAGTTTGATCCCATAGTTCTGAAACACCCTGTATACACAGGGTGAGCCATTTTAATCTATAATTGCAAATTTCTCCAAAACTACGCCAGATACAAAAAAATGATTCATATGAAAATTGAAGAGGATGAAGGGAGACATCTGACTGTGCCAATAACTTTTACCTTGAGATCAATTTTCACGGTCATTTGAAGGTCAAAGTCATTTTTTTAAATTAGAACCCCTATTTTTGACACCGGATTTGAAAAGAGCGTAAAATTTTACGTTAGAAGTGATATTTGAAAAAAAAATCTGAGCTCAAGAAGGTCAAAATCAAGGTCAATCATTAATTATTAATTTTTTTGTTTTTTTTACTCTTACTTTTAGCGTTACCCGGAAACAATGACGTGAACGTAGTAAGTTCTGTTTCCTTCAGGCTTTATTTTTATGAGTCCCCTTGCCTCTCACATCTGGGGTGCTTTATTTTTGTGAATCCCCTTGCACCTCATATACAGGGTGTCCCATTTAACTTGACACATCGAAATATCTCGTAAAGTCTAAAAGATACGAAAAAATGTTTCAGACAAAAGTTATATGGTTTCAAAGGGGACATAAGGTGGTGTTATTAGTTTGACCTTGAAAAGCTTCCTGAAGGTTACGTGAAGGTTCCCTCCAACTTTTTAAATGGGATATCCTATATGCTTTTGCATATTCTTGTAGTTCATCTCAACAAAAAAATGTAATTGTTAATTGCAAATTACATTTTTTTGTTCGAAACAATTATGTGTTTTCTTTACACCAATTGATTCTTCTCATTATTTTGTACATAAAAGTATTAAGGTAAAATAATCGAAAAATGAATATTTTACAAGATATTTTACGGTTTATGTAAAATTAAAAAATGATTTCAAGCCTCATAACTTGGAAAGTATTTAATAAAAACTAACTTAATTATAGTGTTTTGGAAAGCTCTTGAGATGAGCTACAAGAATATGCAAAAGCATATAGGTGTCCCATTTAAAAAGTTGGAGCTGACCTTCACGTAACCTTTAGGTGGCTCTTCAAGGTCAAACTAATGACACCATCTTATGTCACCCTTAAAACCATACAACTTTTGTCTGAAACATTTTTTCGTATCTTTTAGACTTTACGAGATATTTCGATGTGTCAAGTTAAATGGGACACTCTGTATACATACAGGGTGTCCCATTTTAAGTGTCCACCCCAAATATCTCTCTCATTTTTTATTTTAGAGAAAAATGATTCAGACATGTTTTGTATGGTTTCGAAAGGGCCATAAGATGGTTCCATTGATTTGACCTTGAAGAGTCATTTGAAGGTCACGTGAAGGTTACCTCAATTTTTTTAAATGGCACCCCTTATTTTTTATCACATATTCTTGTAGCTGACCTCGAGAACTTTTCAAAACACTATAACCAAATGTTTTTTCGTGCAGTACTTTTCGAGTTATAAAGCTCCAAATTTACAAAATTTTGATAAAAATACAAAATATTTCGTAAAACATTCACTTTCCGATAGTCTTATCTTACATGATCCAGCCAGTCAAGGCAAGATCCGAGTATGATCCAGCCAGTCAAGGCGAGATCCTGTATTGCCTGATAATCAATGAACTTTAACAATTGTGAAAGTGCAATTATCAATTTTTTTAATGAAACAAATATCAAGAGACTTGTTTCAAATTTCTTACTTGAGCAACTTTCGGTATTTTGGCGAAGTCTCAGACAGACGCATATTATTACCCATTGACTTTTTTTTGATAAGACAGGAATTTTTGGTATTTTGGCGCTTTTTTTCTTTATAATTATGACTGCTTATCCATCAAATGAAATTGTGGACATGATTCGCATTTTGGGTGAGGCCAGGAATAATTACTCGCCAGCAGAAAGGTTTTATTCTGAAAGATTTCCAGACAGATGCCATCCTGATAGAAAAGTAATAAAAAGACTTTGCGATAGAGCTGAACAGGATTTTCTTAGAAGAAACCGGCGAAAATCGGACCCTGATGAAGTCACGTCATTGACTGTTACAGGTGCCGTTGCTTTGAATCCTCAAATCTCTACGAGACAAATTGAGAGACAACACGGTGTATCTAAATCAACAGCCAGTGTGCTCAAGTTCAACAAGTTTCACCCATATCACATTCATCTAACTCAGCAATTGGAAGAGAGGGACTACCAACGCCGTGTATGTTTTTGTAACTGGGCTCGAGATCAAATCCAATAAAATCCCCGGTTCATTGCTGATACGCTTTTTTCTGATAAAGCCACGTTTTGTAATAGAGGAAGCATTAATAGACATAATTGCCATTATTATTTAGATGCTAATCCACATTGGCAGAGAAGCCAAGAGTTCCAACGGCAGTGGTCCATTAACGTTTGGGCAGTCATCCTGGGAGATGTTATTGTTGGTCCATATTTTTTTGAAGAAAATCTCAATGCGACAATCTATCTAAGATTTCTTCAAGATGACCTGCCCAACTTCTTGAGATATGTCGACAATGATTTACTCAGACGAATGTGGTTCCAACAAGATGGAGCACTCATAGATCTCGAGCCGTTACACAATATTTAAACAATAGATTCCCGAATAGGTAGATTGGTATGGGCAGCCGAGTTCAAAAATGGCCCCCAAGATCACCCGACTTGACGCTCCTAGATTTTTATTTCTGGGGCTACATTAGAGATATAGTTTATTCGCAAAAGCCTACAACCGTTGAAAATATGAAAAATCGGATCAGACAGGTTTGCAGAAGTATTAATATAGGTGTTCTTGAAAAAGTTAGGACTTTCACCATAGACTAGAGCTATGCATACAAGTAAATGGTCAAGTTTTTGAATACTTAAAGTAATTGTACACAAAAGAAGATCTTGCCTTGACTGGCTGGATCATGTTCGGATCTTACCTTGACTGGCTGGATCATGTTCGGATCTTGCCTTGACCGGCTGGATCATGTAAGATAAGACTATCGGAAAGTGAATATTTTACGAAATATTTTGTATTTTTATCGAAATTTTGTAAATTTGGAACTTTATAACTCGAAAAGTACTTCACGAAAAAACAGGTCACATGAAGGTCACCTTCAATTTTTTAAATAGAACCTACATTTTCTCATTACATGTTCTTGTAGCTTATCTCGAGAGCTTTCCAAAACACTATAATAAAATATTCATTTTTCGATTATCTTGCTTTAATACTTTTATGTACAAAATAATGAGAGGAATCAATTGGTGTAAAAAAAACACACAGTTGTTTCAAAGAAAAAATATGTAATTGTTAATTGCAAATTGAATGTATGTGTCCGCATGTGTGTCTGTATGTGTATAGCGACCAGCTGATCGCAGCAGGCGCCCCGCGTAAGCGCCCGCGTCTGACGGGCCTCGCATCACCCTTGCCTGCCTCTTGTATCCGATCCGTCATGCGTTAACTACTTTCTTTAATAATTCGAAAACTAAGCTTCGGACGAAATTTTGCAAAAGGAAAAATCGTCTTAAAATTGACTCAACAATGTGTCATTTTACGGACACAGGGGTTATTTTGAATCACTCTGTGTATATATATATATATATATATAATATGTATATATATATTGTGACGTGACACTTGGCGGTCACAAGGATCGCGAGATCTGATCAAGAGTAATTTGGGCCTTCGTTCTCCTCTGATTTAGGGAGGGAGAGCGGATGTTGGAGGCGGGCGTAGACTTGCTTCTCTTGCGTAGAGATTTATTTATTTGCGAAAATAAGATAAGGATTAAGTGCGAACGTGATGAAGGACGCTAGCGGGATCCTATCCGGTGACTCGACCCAACGCAGAAGATCAGGCCAAAAGGATATGAGACAAGCGGAGGCGTCGACTAGAAGGAGAGTGCCGAGCTAAGTATCCCTCTCTGCTTTTATAAATCGTAACGTCAAATTAAGAATATCACTGTCGCTCCTGTAAACCTCCATATACTCAGCAGGTACGAGGAACAATCGCGGGGAAGGCCGACCAGTAAATTAGATTAGACACTGGAACCCCGAAACGGCTACTTCGGCCGGAATAAGCGCTACCGAAGGAGAAACCTTCATTGGCATATAGTACAATTGAATATGTTGCAATTGCGCACCGTTCGATTGGACACGTTACATTTGCCCACCGTTCAATTGGACACAGATCTTTTGTGCACATTACTTTTGCTCACAGTTTTATAAACCCATGTGGAATCCCAGTTTGCGTTGCAAAGTACACGCATAGACTGCACACCCTTTCGCCTACCCATATGAAACCTCTCTTTGCATGGAAAAGTATATGTGCGCAATTAAACATGTGAGCAAAAATAATATGCGCAAAAGAACTGTGCACAAAAAAACTGTGGGCAAAAGAACTGTGACAAAAGAATTGTGCGCAAAAGAACTGTGTCCAATTGAACGATGGGCAAATGTAACGTGTCCAGTCGAACTGTACGCAAAAGAACTGTGTCCAATTGGACGGTGGGCAAATGTAACGTGTCCAATCGAACGGTGCGCAATCTTATGTGTCTAATAGCATGATGCCCAATTGCAACGTGTCCAATTGTACTGTACGCCAATGAGCCACTCCACTACCGAAGAACTCTAAAAGTCACGGCGAGCGGCTACTGGAAAAACTCCTCACACCGGGCTTTAACTGGAGGGCCAAAAAAAATCTGATAAGAGACAGGGTTGCGACAGGCGCAGATACGGCCCTGAAGGCCGCAGGATTAATTATGATCCGCGACGATCCTGAGGGTTGCGGAAGTGCCATAAGTGGCCTAGTTACGGATTAACTTGCTGGCATGATTCTGACGGGCTTTTCGCTCGTTACTGTTTGGCGGACTAGCGAGGAGTACGACGGCCCAGAACCATCGATTTTTCGTGCGAATGCCGAGAGCATCGAGGACCTCACGAAGTTATCGGTGAGATGAGCATCGATTTCATCAGGCCGTTTTATCGTTTATGTTATCAGGTAGAAAGAGCTTGAACAAGGTCGGTGCCGAATTGCTGCCGTCGTAAAATTCTTTTTAGAGATTAATCCGTGCTTTCGATAATTGCGTATTAGAGTACGACGGCCGGCCGACATACCTTGTTCGAGCTCAAGTAAAATTAAGTGCCTTCTCTTCCGGGTAAGCTTCGACAGTCAAATTAATTGTCGCTTTTGTATGATTATTGTTGCCTTGTGAAAATCTTTGTCAACGATCATTTTTGATACAACGAACTCACACACAAAAGTGATATTCAATAGTCGGCAACTGCATCGCGGCGTCGGCTCGCATATCTCCGGGACTCGAACCATGTGATACTTTATTATCGGTTATAATTGTCCGTATTCTTGTTCGATCGTTTATATTATATAATTTCATAGTCGCTCAATTCTTTCATTAACGCAGTAGATCTGTACTTGTATAATCGATTCACACCAATAATCGATTCTGTTAATCGTGCGTTCAGCGAATTGATCTACTATTATAATTCGATATTTTCGTTCACAACAGACGGATCTCATTAATAGAGCCAACATCGCGGTGTTTGTTATTAAAAATTCATTTGGAATTCGTGTCTGGCGAAATTCTAACAAGTCTTGTTTAACGCGGAATTCCGGGACTTTTCTTTTACGCTTTCTTCCTGCCGCGTTACACGTGATACCGCGGTAATCGCGCTCGAATACCGGCCCGTCGCTGCCGGTTAATATTTCAATAATCGATTGTATAAAATTTTCTACATCTACGCGAATCTGTCTGAATATCATCCATATGTTAAATATATTCATTCTTGTTACTAATAATATTATGTTTTATTTACCTTGTCACCTTGTATTCTCGATTCTTCCTTGTTAATTATTAACGGACCTCCCTTCTGCCAATTTCAAGACGGGACTAGCCGAGCGTCCGTCGCGATCTTTTTGAAAGCTTTGTTTCAGAGAAAAAATATGTAATTTGCAATTAATTACATACTTTTTCTCAAAAATAACTATGTTTTTTTTTACACCAATCGATTTTTCATATTATTTTGTGCATAAATGTATTAAGGTAAGATAATCGAAAAATGAATATTTTACTAAATATTTTATGGTTTATGTAAAATTAAGAAATTAATTCAAGCCTCATAACTCGAAAAGTACTCAATGAAAAAATACTTTATTATAATGTTTTGGAAAGCTCTTGAGGCAAGCTACAAGAACATGTAGAAGTATATAGGGTGTCCCATTTAAAAAGTTGGAGGTGATCTTCACGTGACCTTCAACTAACTCTTCAAGGTCAAATTAATGGCATTATCTTATGTCCCTCTTCAAGCTGTACAACTTGTTTGAGACATTTTTCGATTTAATGCAGTGTTTCTGAGATATTCGCGTGTATTTATTAAAATGGTCTATCCTGTATATATATATATATACATATTATATACATATACACTCGCCACGGGCCGATTAGCTCACCTAACGGTAGAGGGGCGGGGTCTAGGGATAAACGTTAATAATTTGCTGGAGGAAGCGGGGAACGCAACAAGGAAAGTAAGAAAGAAAAGAAAGCGAACACGTTGTTGAAGATGGTATAAAATATAAGCGTGTATTGCAAAAATTGACTCCATGAGCCAGAAGAGAATAGAACAGAATCAAGCGCGTAAAAGATCATAATTACTGAAAACAGAATCAAGCGCGTAAAAGATTACAATGACTGAAAACAGAATCAAGCGCGTACGATATAATAAGTACGGAGAACAGAATCCAGTACGTGAGATTTTACAATTACGGAAAACAGACTCAAATACGTAAGATTTTAAAATCGCGGAAAACAGAATCGAATATGCAAGACTTTACAATGACGGAGAATAGAGTCAAGCACGTAAGATTTTACAATTACAGAAAACAGAATCGAATGCGCAAAACTCTATAATTACGGAGAACAGACTCAAATACGCAAGACTTTATAATCACGGAGAACTGAAAGAGGTACGCGAAATGTTATCATTACAGAGAACAGAAAGAAATGCACCAAATATTATCATTACGGAGAACAGAAAGAAATACAAGATTTTATAATTATCGAAAACGGAAATGAATACGTAATACTTTATATTTAATTGCAGGGGACAGAAATAACGACAAGACGATATAGTATGCGGAAAGAACGGCTGTATAATCTAATCAATCTGAACGCTGACTTCGCGTATTGAAATGACAAGGCGCTCCCGCCGGTGCGCACACGGCGCGGCGGGTGTCGACAGCTTGCGCCTCCGACAGCCGATTGCTCGCGCGTCCGAGGACGGCGGGTCGCGAGTCGCAAAACGGAACGCACGGAAAGAGAGGTGGTCGAGAATCGAGGCTCACTCAGATCGCGTAACTTCCGGCCCGCTACAATAATTTCCAAGGTACTCACCCTTTTCAGTTGAGGGAAGGGAACGTCTCGTCACGGCCGTCTCTCGAAGACGCTCACAAAAAGAAATAGCAGTAGCGGGACTTTCACTTTCGGTGGATGGTCGACAGCACTTCCGGTCGGTCGAAATCGTGCACTTCCGACCGGCGACAGCCTCGATTTTAAAATATGGAACGTTGATACCAACACACGCCACACGGATAACGGAGAGGCGAACGAGTATATCGAGTGAGACCGATCAACGGTTCCCTGTCGCCCCTTGGCTACGGTCGCACTCAAATTCTTCACACTACCGCAAATTTTTCGTAAACGAAACACTAATCGCGACCGGCCAGAGGGGTCGACCCGCGAGCCGTATCGGTGGACGGCGTACAAATTTCGGCAATTACACACGAAGATAGCCGGGTGACCTCACCGTTGAAGTCGCCACGTGCCGTTTCCTCCAGTTCGTCTTCTCACGTGCCGAGCGTTCGCGATACTCTCGATCTGATTTGACAGTAAATCTCGAAGAACAAGGATCACTTTCTCTTGGAATCGCGATATTTATTCCCAATTATCCACCCCTTACCCCATCGAGAGGAGTGATATAGGGCGGATACTAACTCAGGTCCTCTCAGGAGGGGTGAGGTGCGCGGGGGATTACGGAGGCGCGGGGGAATGACGTCACGCGGGACGGAAGGGATTTCGGAGGCAGCGCGTGTTAGATGTTTTATCGCAATGATACACAATATTGTATTACATGCCCGGTTGATAAAATATTTATAAATAATATAAACAGCGATATTCCTTAAGCAATATTGTATTACATATCCTAACGCGATGTTTTTGCAAAACAAAATGACTCTCGCGGTACACTCCCACCCCCACCCCCCTCGCCCCCAATATAGGTACCCACTCCCACCCCCACTCCCTCACCCCCGATATAAGTAATTCTAGATTTTTTTCCGTTTGACGTATCCTTATCTGTCTCTCATTGAATTACGCAGCATGCGAATTTATAAACAATATAAACAAATGGCACCTCCCAGAATCGTCTTCCGCGATTTTTTCTCGGAAGAATTGTAACGTATCAGCGCCGATGTTTGGCTGCTTTGTACCCTTGCTTCCACCGCTCGTATATCAGTGCTTTCGCGGTACACCCCTCACCCCAGATATAAGTAATTCTAGATTTTTTTTCCGTTCGACATATCGTTATCTCTCTCTCATTGAATTACGCAGCATGCGAATTTATAAACAATATAAACAAATGGCACCTCCCAGAATCGTCTTCCGCGATTTTTTTCTCGGAAGAATTGCGACGCGTATCAGCGCTGATATTCGGCTGCTTTGCGCCTTTGTTTTCTCCTTCATATAAGAAGGATTGAAGCGCATCAAATCATCATAGGATGTGATTTGAACGCCCATCGACGCGTCGGTTGTAAAAAAGTATAGCGGTGTTCCGTTAGAAAGATTTTTGCACGATTTCACGTTCAAGATAGCGAACGGTATTGTTTATCGTGTGCAAAAGTCATCCGTAGAAAACGGTGACGTAGTGTTTTAAAAGTGTGAGTGTGAAAAAGACAGGAAAATGGAAAACATCGAGCAGACCGAACGCGATCTGGTGGAGGGATCTCGCCGAATTGCCACCTTGGGCGAGTATTTCGCGTCGCTGCAACGTTGCGAGGAATTGATCCAAGAGCTCGAAGAACGCAATCGTGTCAAGCGTCCGCGGCTCTCGATCGGAAATAGACAATCTCTGGTGGCTAAAATCGCGCGACTCGAAGATGCAAAGATTCGATTGCAGAGACGGTTTATTCCCAGTGGTGGTGATTACAGCGGTGACAATAACGCGGAAAGACTCGTTTGGCGAGAGATCGATATCGCGTTCGACAGCCATATTCTGACCGATGCCGTGATTAACGCAAATTATATCGAATCTCGTCAATTTCTCGAGGATGCCGAAGACATCGTGCTCGAGCAAGACGTTCTAAAAAGACACAACAGTGTAAAAGTAAATACTATATTCAACGGTGAATTTGTGTCGGGTGATAAATGCGCGAATAAAAGTATAAATACGAGAAACTGTGAACTCTTTCGCACATCGGATTTACGCGAGTGGTTCGAGCGCCGCGTTATCGAGTCCACTTTAGCATCATTGGAGGAATTTCAGGAACGCGATAGTGACTGGGCATTGTCGCGAATACAGAATTTGACTGTTAATGTAAATAAATATAATCCAATGCGCGCGGGATGCCACATTAAATTGTCGCGGGAGATTATGATGAAAAGAGCGGTGGTTAACGTACAGTCTAAAGACAATGCGTGTTTCGCGTGGGTAGTGGTCGCCGCTCTATATCCCGCAGAAAGGAACGCGGAACGAGAATCATCGTACCCGTATTACGCGATAGTGCTGAATCTCCGGGACATTGAGTTTCCAGTAACTTTAAATCAAATTAAAAAGTTTGAACTCGCAAACAGTATCTCGATCAACGTGTACCGCATCGAAGACAAGAACAGTATCGTCCCGATACGTCTTTAGGAGCAGAAGCGAGATAAGCATGTGAATCTGCTATACGTGGAAGACGGCAACAGCGTCGGACATTTCGCGTGGATAAAAAATTTGTCCCGGCTCGTGAGCTCGCAACTGAGCAAACACAAGAATCACAAATATATCTGCGATCGGTATGTATATATTAATATAAAATAATTACATTAAATAATTTTTATATAAAAATTGTTCTAATTTTAATTAAAAAATTTTTCTTTTACAGATGCATGCATTATTTTAGTTCAGATGACAAGTTGTAGGCGCATACGGTCGACTGCGGGGAGATGAACGACTGCGCTATCCGGTTGCCGAGCGATAAGGACAAGTGGCTCGAGTTCAACAATTACAACAGGAAAGAGCGGCTTCCATTCGTCGTGTATGCCGACCTGGAATGCGTTCTGGCCAAAACAGAGGAAGAACAACGACAAAAATTGTACCAACATCATCAAGTATTTAGCATAGCTTACTATGTACATTGTTCGTACGACGAATCTTTATCGGCGTATCATTCGCGTCGTAGCGCCGATTGTATAGCATGGTTCGTCGAAGATCTTAAAAATTTAGCGATTCGCGTTAAAAATATTTTAACGACCAATGTCCCTATGGTAAATTTAACATCGGAAGAGTGTGAAAAATTTTACAACGCCACTCAATGTTACATATGCGAAAAATCGTTCGCGGAAGACGATACACGCGTTCGCGATCATTGTCATTTGACCGGGCAGTACAGAGGCCCCGCGCATTCAAATTGTAATTTAAATTACAAAGAATCTTTTTGTATTCCGATAGTTTTCCACAATTTATCCGGTTACAATTCGCACTTTATTATCGAGGAAATAGCCACAGCATTCGAAGGGAGCGTCGAGTTACTTCCGATAACAAAAGAGAAATATATTTCATTTACGAAAAATGTCGACCTTAAGGAAGGCAATTGGAAAAATCATGTAAAATTACGTTTCATCGATTCGTACAAATTTCTTACATCGAGTCTCGACAAATTGGCATCTTATCTAGACAAAGATAAGCTCAAAATTTTAAAATCGGAATTTCAAAATTTATCCGCGGAAAATTTCAGTTTTTTAATACGGAAAGGCGTCTTTCCGTACGAATACGTCGACTCGGTAGATAGATTGCAAGATACGCGTTTACCACCGCGCGAATCGTTTTACAGTTCCTTGACCGGTGAAACTATATCCGAGAGCGATTACGCGCACGCCGAGAACATCTGGACGCGATTCTCCATTCGAACGCTGGGCGAATACAGCGACATGTATCTCAAAATGGACGTCTTGTTATTAGCCGATATTTTCGAAAATTTTCGCGATAGCTGCATCAAAAGTTACGGACTCGACCCCGCGTATTACTATACTCTCCCCGGATACACGTGGGATGCCATGTTAAAGCATACAAAGATCACGTTCGAGTTGCTTACAGATATCGACATGGTCATGTTTATAGAACGCGGTATACACGGTGGTCTGAGCCAATCTTCCAACAGATACGCGCGCGCTAATAACAAGTACATGGAGTCGTACGATCCATCGAAACCATCGTCGTATTTGATGTATTTTGACGTTAATAATAAGTTATACGGATGGGCAATGTGTCAACCGTTGCCTTACGCCGATTTTCGATGGGTCGACGACGCGTCGAATTTTAACGCATCATCTATAGCGTTAGATTCACCCACGGGGTATATCCTCGAAGTCGTTCTCGAGTACCCGCAACATCTTCACGATACGCACTGACCTACCGTTTTGTCCGATACGCGACAAGCCGCCCGGCAAGCGGCAAGACAAGCTCCTCGCAACGTTATATGATAAGAAGCGTTACGTGATACACTACCGTAACCTACAGCAGTGTACGCGTCACGGCCTTCGTGTGACAAAAATACATAGAATTTTACAGTTTTCTCAATCTCCATTGCTTCGAAATTATATAGAATTAAATACACGTTTCAGAACACTCGCGAAAAACGATTTCGAGAAAAATTTATACAAATTAATGAACAATGGTGTTTGGCAAAACGATGGAAAATGTGTGGAATCGGGTCGATGTAAAATTATTAACAAAATGGGACGGTCGGTTCGGCGCGGAAGCGATGATTGCGAAACCGAATTTCCACAGCAGAAGCGTCTTTTCGAAAAATCTGATTGCGATAGAATTGCGTAAACTCGAGGTAAATTTTACAAACCGATTTACGTGGGTATGTGCATACTCGACATATCCAAGACGTGTCTGTACGAATTTCATCACGAGTACATATATCCTCTGTATCGCGACAAATGTAAGATCATGTACACCGACACAGACAATCTCATATATCACATTGAGTGCGCGGATGTCTATGAGAACATGAAGCGCGATATCGCCAGATTTGACACGAGCGATTATGCGGTGGACAATGCGTACGATATATCGCTTGTAAATAAAAAAGTGCCGGGTCTGATGAAGGACGAAAATAACGGTGCGATAAGGACCGAATTCGTCGGGTTCAAGGCAAAGATGTACACGTTACGAGTGGATGGAAAGAAAGACACGAAGAAAGTTAAAGGAGTCAAGAGCAACGTTGTCGCGAGAACGATAAGATCGAGAACACTGCGTGTAATCTTCAAAGATTACACGCAGTGTTTGAACGAAGAGATCGAAATGACGCGCCAGCAGTCATGTATACGATCTAAACTGCACAAAGTGTATACCGTCCGCGAGACGAAAATTGCTCTGAGTCCATATAATGACAAGCGGTATATCGTACCCGAAACCACAAATACATTACCATGGGGACATTATAGGATACCTTTGTAAATACATGTATATATATATATATATATATATATATATATATATTGATTACTGTATATATTTTGTATTTCATATAGTTTTATATAACACACATCTTACACATTTATATTTCATATATTTTATGTAACGCATATCTTACATACTTATATTAAGAATATAAATACATATATAGTATTATTGAAAGAAATATTAATAAACATTTTTTATATTTTATATTTTATATATTTTTATGTATATTTTTATATTTTCATTTCTTGAAAAATAAACACTGTATAAATTAAATCACATTGTCCTTATGTATCCAAGAGTTGTGCGAATTGTCAAATCCCAGCCATTTCACGTAAACCTCGTCACCCCTCCTGCGCAGTACTTTCTCCACGAGATACACGTCACGATCATTCGTGCGATGCAACTCGTGCTCGTAGAACGCTCCAGCGATAGGTTTTTTGCGATAATCTTCAAGTAGATAACTTACGGGATTAGTATGCTGCACTTTTACAATTTTAAAGACCTCGGTTGTCCAATTTGACGTGTAACCCTTCTCGAAAACTGTCTTGTACTTGCTAACGCGTACCGAGTCACCTACTTTGAATTTCGCCGGATCCGCGATATTTACACGGTTGTATACAGTAGCCAAGAGTCTTTCGGCGATCGCGGGGGTAACGTCGACGGGTCGCATACCGATCGTTCGATGCTTGCGCGCGTTGTAATCCGATACGAGTCCCGGCAACACCTTGACCCACTTGTAAGATCCGTTCAGCGTAAACATCTTCCACATGTCGTTTTTCAGTGTCCGATTGAATCGCTCGACGATCGATGCCTTCAATACCGAATACGTAGAATAATAATTGATTCCATGTTTTCGCATGAGCCGTTGCACAGCTGCGTTATAAAATTCCTTCCCCATGTCGGTCTGTATGTTTTTCGGACACCTCTCGCTATCTCGAATTATCTCGGCGATAGCGTCAGCTGTCTCGCTTCCGCCTTTACTCTTGAGCGGTACGGTCCACGCGTGCTTACTCAACGCTTCGATGACTGTGAGTATGTAGTTGTAACGAGAGTACGGACGCATCTCGACGATGTCGGCCACAGGTCATCGTATCCTCGCACTATGACGTGTCTTCGGGGGAAATTTTTTTCTCGTCGGTGCATGCAGTTCGTTCACCAACTGCCGTTTCTCTAAACTATGTTGTTTCTTCGTTTCCTCGATTATTCCCGATCGTCGACTCATCGTTGTTTCGATTCGCCGATCGAATGATACGTGTATCACCGTGCGTTTTATTATTCGTTGTCACTCTTTAGCCGTTGCTGACCCGTTCGATTGCCATTTATAGCTGTTCACTACCGTTCGATTGCCGTTGTCGACCCGTTCGATTGCCGTTTATAGCCGTTTGATTACCGTTTATAGTCGTTCCTTAGCCGTTCACTGTCGTTCCTTAGCCGTTCACTGCCGTTTTTGAGCCATTTGTTGGCGCGATTGACCCTGTTGATAGTCGTTTTTAAGTAGTCCGTAGCCTCGTTTGCAGTCGTTTCTGACCCGTTCGTAGCCTCGTTGACAATCGTTTTTGACTCGTTCGTAGCCGTTCCTGACGTGTTCATAGCCTTGTTCGAGATCGTTTCCTCTTCGATCACTGCCACTCATTATAGCTCGATAACCGTTCGTAGCTATTCTTGAATCGTTCGTATCCGTTCGATAAACCTTTCTAGATGTTTAATAATTATACAATAGCCGCTCCTAAGCCGTTCACTACAACACATTACAGGTTGATAGCCGTTTCTGAATTAGCGTTAATCGTACGACGAAGCTCGTTTATCGCAGTCTGCAAAGCTCGCACGTCCTTCTCGAACGCAGTCAGCTTCTCGTCTGATTCTTTCCGTTGATTCTTCAACGTTTTAACGCATTCTTCCACGTACAGTTTGTTGACTGCATCGGTATCAGCCTCAAGTTGCGCTACACGGCGAATCTTGCGCGACCTCGCGTCATAGTCCGTAGCGACGCGACACAGAGCGTTTTGACGCAAGTAACTCGTCACCAATTTACCCCAATGATCGCTCGTGCTGATTTCTTCATTTCGTCGTTCGAATAATCCAAATTTGTTGATAGGCATTTTGATGCTAGTGACGTCGATCAACTGATTAGTTTCGTCGAGACACCGTTTAATTTATAATAAGGCCGGCTTCACAAAGTTCCTCTATGATCGACAGGATCTCGTTGTCGTGAGCGTTGTGACCAGCTCGATGCGAAGCATCGAGCAATCGTAGGCGATCCACTAGCTCGTTGGGATCGTTCCAGTGCACGTAATCGATCTTATTATCGGTTAGCGTCATCGTGGGAGGCGTGAATACTCCCGTTCCCGTTTTTTTCCTTTTCGATTCGATCGAAATCAACGGCGCGATTATTTGTTTATACTTGTGTCCCTTGTTGCTCTTTAATTGACCTTGCGCATCATATCGACGTTTATGCGCACTCGTCGCCATCAATATGCTCTTATATTTTTGCACATCGTCCTCAGTGTATATGACGTCATCGGGAATTTTCTTGAAGATCAACTCGTATAATCCTGGTGTACCAATGTATCTCACATTGTCTATGATTATAGAGTCATCTTTGTCAATGTCGAATCGTTTGTTACCGAGACGCATTCCATTCTCGTCGAAATAGACGCCGTGATCGATCGCGTTTTTTCTTTCGTCGCCGCTAAGAAGAGCGCCCATGTATTTTTGCCCCAGTGGTCCCAAGTGCTCTCGTAACACCTCTTGACCTTCCGACGTTTGTAACATGTTTCGAACGGATGTTTCAAGCGGGTTGCCCGTGGTTTCGAAAACATCTTCGATCGCGAGTGATTCGGATATCGCGGGTTGCGCGATTCTCGGCGTCGCGGACGGTGTAGAGGTTATCGGCGGTTCCGATAAAGCATCCGATAGATCGGATATACGCGGCATCGATAAACGCTTCGCCTTCGTTTCCTCTTTTTCGGTGTCGCATCTTCCTCCTCCTCCTCCTCTTCCTTCTCCTCCTTATATTGCTTGATGGGTAACGTTTTAATTATAGCGTCAGCGATACTCTCCGGCTTTCACTCATTTTTCACCATGATTGCGCTAGAGTTGTCGACGATCTTTTGCAGTGGCTCGATAATAGGCCTAAAATGGGTTGTAACCGCGATATCTTCGTCGATCTTATTGATCTTCAAAGCGCGATGTTTCTTGCGGATCGATTCGCTCGTTTTCTCAATCTCCCGCGCAATCTTTTCACGCTCGCGAATATTATCGCTTCCAGCTATGTTGACGGAATATCGAGCGTTTCACCCTTCTCGACGGAATGTCGACAGCGACTAATCGTTTCGAGGTATCGCGAACACGTTAAATCCTTTTCTGTATCGCCTGTTCGTAAGCGCGCTGTCCTTATCAATCACTAGGAATCCATACTTTTGCTGCCAACAAGTACAACATAATTCACTGAAATCCTCCTACGACATGTCGGTATTCACTTGATCGTTGTACACGTGTTTCAAAGAACCCCGCAAATTCCTTATGTAAAATGGCTCTCAGTCGATTTGCCTGAAACTGAAGTATGTTGCTGCTCATGGCCTACTGATCAAATGTTCTCACGGGCGCAACTCAAAATAATGGGCCAGTTTCGAGCTAGAGAGCGCTGAAGTCGTCAACATACGTAATATGTAATATGTGACTCTAATATGTAACACTCTAATATGTAATACACTGTAATATGTAGTACACTCTAGTGACATATAAGGAATTATTCATCTATTTTCTCAATATTAGCGTTAACCAGGATCAACGACGAGGACGTTTTGAGAATATGATCCCTTCGGGGTGCTTGATTATAAGGTGAGTCCCCTTGCCTCTCACCATTGGTATAGGACATATTATACTAATCTTGTTAGTTAACGATTTCGGGTAGGTTATTCAAATCCGGTAGTGGCCTTTCAGCAGCGTCAAGTATTTGGTATAACAGTGATATTCTTGGATATTTGACCTGTTGTTGATGTCTTGCAAATCCAAGGTACCACAAGATACTAGCGATATGAGCACACGTACCTAAAGTTCTCGCTCCTGTTCTGCACGTGCAATAATAACCCATAATCGGATTTTCTTCTTCATCGTTATTGTCATCTCCTGTAATATAAGCGATCCATTGTTGGTGAATAGTGTTATTTCTGAAACGAGAATATAATCGAAATCTTACGAAACCTGGCTCGATCGCATGCATGTCTACCTGAAAAACGTTTTCCTCTCTAAGCAATGTATCTTGAATATATGAGGGAGCCAATAATAGTTGATATATTCCCAATGTAAGATTTTGTAAATATTCAAAAGTAAGCTCAGGAAAATCTATAAGTTGATTGTGGTCAAGACGAATCCATTCAGCTCTTCTCCGACGCTGTAGATTTTCTGCTTCCACCCGTATCTGGACTATATTTACCTCTTGTGACCTCGCTAGTAATGTTAAAGCCAACTCAGCATCAGCACCCTCCATCTGTATAGGCTCATGATATCGATTTATAATACCACCAGCTATACGATAGAAATCACCAATATAGGAAGTATGCGGCATTCTGATTACTTGGGCTAAAAAATGGAAAATACTTTTAATATGACCGTTTCGAACTTCCACAATCCATCTAGTTTTGGTCACTAACCTGGATGAATTCGCTTCTGCTGTTGTTAATTGACGTTGTCTTCTTTCAAGTAGTTCCGGCATGTGATAACGTATATCCAATCGTTCCAATAGTTCAACCGCATCACGATATCCCCGGTCAACGATCAAAATATCATTTGCCTGAAACCATTCTCTCATCCCATTAACATCTCTCTCGAACTGATCTCGTAACAATGCAGCATCATTATTTCGAGAATCGGAAAAGTAGGGACCTTGAATATCGAGGATATAGTCGTCTGGTGCCACTACCAATACCGGTTTTATTAAATGATGGCCTTTATGCACACAATAAGATTGCCTCAACACCCGAAAATTTCTGCTTTTTTCGATGTATGCATAGGTGCCATCGACATATGCGATAGCCTTGGGAATATTTGGTTCCGCATTATATAAAGTATTAGCGAAATCGGTCACATGTTGTTGTATATAATCCTGCCTTGTAAGAGCTTGGAAACCGATATGCTGAGGCACAAATCTTGATAATAATGACTGTCTCACTTTTTGGATCACAGAACTGACTAACTGTCGACTGGAATAATTAAAGATAATCTTTAAAACGTCATCACAAATACCTTGTCTCATTTTTGTTAAAAAAGTTAGAAGATCTTTCTTTTTGACGTATGAATTAACCTCTTGTTTGGGTACTGGATCGCAAAATAAGAAGAGGTCACGAAACTGCGCTTTCGTTAAAGAAGTCATGACCTTGAAATCTTCTTCATCAAAATCTTCTTCATCTTCATACTATGAAGATGTCAATACATTTTTCCGCAGTTCTTGAATAAACATTTGCAGCTCTTGACCTCTTATAACATATGGTCTATTGATAAACCTTAAACCAGTATGTAGCGGCCTCAAAAGAAAGCCTTTTCCATCTAAATGATTTTGACAAGATCTAACATTGCTGGGAAGGTAAATGTCTGAAGTGATGAATATATTGACTCGAGCTTGCATGGAAAGCCTCTGTGCGCCGTGTTCTGTGTTACAAATCAAGCATGATGCACTGCGAGTTTGTGACAGTACATTGATTTTCATACATGTAGGATCTCGCTCCAAAAGATCGATCTCGTCAAGGATATAACGGTTACAGTTTACGCATAATCTGGTGAGATCAGTTACCTTTAAAGCTAGACGGCCAGTCATGTCACGACGAAAGATAGCAATATCTCTCTTGACGGCATTATCATTTCCGTCAATACGACGCATTTGCCTCGCTTGAAAGCGACCATCGCAAACAAAGCAGGTAAATAGGTTGCGGAAAGCCATGATGTCGATTGAGTGAAATATAAGAAATAATAATATTCCCAAATAAACGAAGTGTCTGCTTGTAGCAAGAAAGAGGGTGACCTTTGATCTTTCGCACGCACAGACATACACAGACGCACTTACGCGTTAACAATATCATTTACACAAATCCTTAACGTATTACGTATGTTGACGACTTCAGCGCTCTCTAGCTCGAAACTGGCCCATTATTTTGAGTTGCGCCCGTGAGAACATTTGATCAGTAGGCCACGAGCAGCAACATACTTCAGTTTCAGGCAAATCGACTGAGAGCCATTTTACATAAGGAATTTGCGGGATTTTTTGTACCGTCCTGTTTAAACAAGATCAGCAGGTTCGCGTTGTCGCGTATAAGATGTTTTGGTATTCTCGCGTACGTCTGACACAGATAGAAGCAGTCGACGTTCGAGTGACAACCCATTGAGAAGTACTCTCTTATCGTATCTTGCTTGTCGCACGCCACGTCATCGAAGACAAGAATCGAGTTTGGACGTGCCTCGCTCGGTGGAATGACGTCACTGTTATTCGAGAACGTAAAGTAGCCGATTTCGTCGATCGGCGTCAATAAATTCTCCAGATATCGATATTTCGGCTGTTGCAACGACTTCGAGTACACGTTTTCGAAACGTACACCGTGTGCACTTTCCAGTAGACTTATCAGAACGTTGGTTTTACCACAATTCGAGGGACCGCAAACGATCGCGCGTATAGTAGTCGGTAGCATCGTACCGTGTCTACGCATCTCCGCGTTGTCCCTCATCGATCGTAATCTGTCGTCGCAATTCGTCACGCGTATCGTCAAAGGCTGTCGTACGAACCGCATGTTTTCTGTTTCGAACCAATTTTGCGAATGATCGCGAGGGGGAGACCTATTTATAGAGGTGTCTCGACTCGAAACCGCTCAGTATCAAAAATGTTTCTCCTTCTGTCGGACGAGAGAGACATTCTCAGGCTTACCGCCAAACAACTGCAATATATCCCGAAGATTCTTTTACTGCAAAATTTCGGTGATTACGTTGAACGATTGTGCGACAAGCTTCCAGAATATATAAAGGCTGATCCGGAGGTTCGACAATATCGTTCGTGCATGCGATATTACAACCAGCCGCGGCAGCGAACGCACATCGACGGTCCGCCTCCGTTGATAAAAGATTGCGACGTATGTCAGCGAGAATCGTAAGAGACAGCGGTCTCTTAAATCGTGCGATAAACGCGCTTCCGATCGAATTCCATATTCCCGGCTATCAGTTTTGCGGTCCAGACATGCGGTTGCAGAAGCGATTAGCCAGAGGTGATCGAGGTATAAATTTATTGGACGCGGCGTGTCGCGAACACGATATAGCGTACTCTCGGAGCAGCGATCTCACCGAGAGACACGCGGCGGATAGGATACTCGACGAGAAAGCGCGAAATCGTATCGGTGCGAGAGATTCGACTCTCGCTGAGAGAGTCGCCGCCACAGCTGTCTGGGCGGCGATGAAAGCCAAGACGAAGCTCGGTATGAGCCTGAAGAGGACGAAGACGAAGACGAAGAAGAAAACTGCGAAGAAACGGATACTTCCGGTAGCGAAATGCGGCGGCATATTGTCGATTCTACCAATGCTGGGTGCGCTCCGATCCCTGATTGGCGGAGCGGCGGATGTAGCGAAGGTAGTGAACGACGGAAGAACCGCGCAACGTCTGATGCAAGAGATGCTACGTCACAATCGCGCCATGGAAGGTCGCGGATTATATCTCGCTCCTTACAAACACGGACGAGGAGTCTCAACGAGAAAAAAAAAACGTCAAAGAAACGTTAAAAATGCCGCAGGGCGCAACTACCAACGTACAATTGCTACAACTGGCGAAACGTATGCGCATTCCATATTTTAGAGGTGTTTTCATGCGCAACTCTTTACCGATCGGTGGTATTTATCAAAACGAGAACAGTATCGTAAATTTAGATAGCGTCGAAGGACCGGGTACTCATTGGGTAGCGTACGCAAAGAGGGGGAATCGGGTTATATATTTCGGCAATTTTCGACCACTGAACGAATTGGTGGGATATTTCGGACGAAACGTAACGAAGATACAGTACAATCACACATCTGTTCAAACTTACGATCAGAGCATCTGCGGACAATTGTGCTTGCAGTTTCTTCGAACGGTCGATGCGTGCGAATTTAAAGACGGATATCTAAGCTCTATTTAACTCAGTATTCGTTAAACAGTTTCGTCGATATGTCTATGACATTCACGTTGACTGGGAAGAGTAGCGTTCTCGCGGCAAACTTTTTTCCCATTGTAGATTTGAGCGACGATGAACACGAACTCGGTCTAACGGATTTTGAGACTTATCACACGATACCGAACGTGAATTCCTCGAATAATAAATTTTACTTTGGCAAAGACGACGCGGAAATTACGATTCCCGAGGGATCGTACGAGTTGCGAGATATACATGAATTTTTGAAACGTGCAATTTCACGGAAACATCGCGATAAGAAACACATTGACGGCGGTGACTATAAAGATGGCGAATATCCGATAGTGCTCCGCACTAATTACAATACGATGAGGAGCGAGATCAAATGCGCATACAGATTAAACTTTAGCAAACCCGACAACATTGGATCGCTGTTAGGATTCTCGAATCGTATTCTCGAGCCGGGAAAATGGTACGAATCGAACATGCCGATTAACATTATCAACGTTAATATTATCCGCGTAGAATGTAACGTGACCGCGGGCGCGTACAACAACGGAAAACTCGTTCATACGATACACGAATTTTCACCGAGGGTACCGCCGGGATATAAGATATCGGAAACGCCGGCGCAGATCATTTACCTGCCGATTATCGCGCGGAGCATTATGGATTTAACGTTACGCGTTGTCGACCAGAACGGATGATTGCTCGATGAGGTTTTGAGATTGCTTTTCGAGGAGAAGAGATCACCGTAAGATTGCACGTACGACGGCTGCGGCGATAACGTACGTATGCGACGTGTGAGATGCTCGTGTTGAATGGATCGAAAGACGCGAGAGATAACGCAATCTTTACGAAATCAGCGACAACAACAACAACAACAACATCGACGTTCGCTAATATCCAACCATTTTTGAAAAATAAACTCAGCGCATCGAATGTTGCGTTTTTGCAATCTTTGGGATTCGCAGTGCGAAACAGCTGAACGATGACCGACGTTCTCAACATCGGTGACGAACCTATCTTTGACGATCGTATCGTCAAGATCGAGACTCACACGTACAACCCGTTCGCCAATACAACGTTCGGACACAATGACGAGATAAGAATACCCATACAACAACAGGATCTGTATACGCTGCCGCATGAGAGTTTCCTATACATCGAGGGACAACTAACGAAAAACAGACCAGCAGCCGAAGGAGAAAATGAATTGGCACTGGGAAATAATTACGTCGCATTCATGTTCGAGATTCGATACGAACTCGACGGCGTTGAGATTGATCGCAATAGAAATGTAGGAATAACTACTACGCTAAAGAACTATGTAACGGTATCATCCGATAGAAACGTGATTATGCCGGCTGAAAAATGCCGGTTGGGATGCGTCGACCAACGCGAATGGACATTTCAATTTTTGCGTACCGCTCTACATGTTGCTGGGATTTTGCGAGGATTACAGACGCGTGGTGATTAACGCTCGTCACGAATTGATCTTGATACGATCGCGCAACGACAACAATTGCCTATTTGGAAATTCGGCACAGGAGCCTGTGATCAACATATTCAAGATACAATGGCGAATGCCTCACGTGCTGTTGAGCGAAATCAAAAAGTTGTCGATGCTGCGTGATCTGGAAAACGGACGATATCTCAGCATGGCTTTTCGCTCGTGGGATCTGTACGAGTATCCGTTATTGCAGCTTACAATCAAGCATTCGTGGGCCATTAAGACCGCGACTCAGCTGGAGAAACCACATTGTCTTCGCTCTGCAGACAGGTCGGAAGAATGTCATGTCTAAGGATGTGAGTCAATTCGACGACTGCAAATTGATCAACGTGAAACTCTATCTGAATTCGGAATATTATCCGTACGACGATATGAATCTGGATTTCTATAAAAACAGATATTCCATTCTGTACGACACGTATATGCGCTTCTGCAAGAAGTATTACGGATACGAGTATCTCGAGCCGAGTCTCTCCGTCGAGATGTTTCTATTTTACGGTCCGTTCGTGATTATCGATTGTTCTCGACAAAACGAATCGGTCAAGAGCGCAACCGTGGATGTGAGATTGGAATTCGAGTGTAAGGAGAACGTGCCGGCGAATACCACTGCGTACTGCCTCATCATACACGATCGCGTGATCCAGTACAATCCGTTGACCAACGTTGTACAAAATCATCTAAGTGTTTGCGACAACATCGACACAAGAGAGAGGGGGAAGAGGAGCATGATATAAATCAAAGATTTTATAACACCTATCATTACTAATTTTTTTTATTAATCTCATTTTTATTATTCTTACACCACATTATTATTTGTAATTTTTTATGTTATATTATTGCGCTGAAGAAGGCTCAAAGCAAGAGCCAGAAACGTCCGTACCTTACATTTTTATTATTATTTTGATCTATTTATATCGTATTTAACATGTTTATATCAATTATAGTTTACTTTATTAAATTGTTATTACTTTTACTTCATCTTTAATAAATATATTTATTTATTTACATGCTCTCTATTGCCTATGTTCTTCCATTTTATTATTAAATTGAAGAGAGCTTTTTTCAATATTTGATAAATCAAAGTCTTGCGAGATGGTTTTAGAGTTTTGTCATTCCTCTCGACTGGCGTATCGAAGAGAGAGAGATCTCGTCATGTCCGTACCAACGTTTGTGGATCTGCAAGGATTTACTATCGGGAAACTATTCTTCGTGAAGGAAGCGGCAATCTTGAGAAAGGGATATGTTCTATCGCATTACTTTTTCGCAAGTCCCGTACCGTGGAGCGTGCTTACAAAATCTGAGCGATGTCAAGTCTCATGGTTGATTAGAAATCATCACGGATTATAATGGGAAGACGGAAACGTTCCGTATGGCTTGGCTAAGCGTGCGATTACAACAGCTGTCGTTGGTACGATACACGAAGAAGAAGAAGAATCGTCTGTCGTGTACGTCAAAGGACTTGAAAAGCGAAAATGGCTGGCCGATATACTAGACGATGCGGGGAACGGCTATATTATTGAAACCTTGGATGCGGATTACAAAGATATCGATGCTCTAAATAAATTAGATGATACGAATAGTATGCGATGTGGAAAGCATGTTAAGAATTGCGCATTACAAAATGTATTCAAAATATTTAACTGGTGGTCGCGACGCCAGAAAGAATTGCGAGAAAAATAAAATATGTAAACATTAATATGCGTTATCTTTTATTTCCCCCACCCTAATCCTTTGCTTGCGTTTCTAAGAATTCTTTTGTTCGAGAACCGCCTCCCCCTTCTCCTAAATTCGTTATACGTAGAAGCATTGATCCCCCACCACTACATTATACTTTTGATAGATGAACATCGGGTATAATCGATTAATTCCTGTACGATCAGTGTCGCGTTAACCGCTCGTGGATTCACTTTTCATAACCTCCCAGAAAAATGTACTACGTTGAAAGAAGCAGCAGTAACAGCGGCATCGGAAGACACGTGAATAATTACGTGCCGAATCGTGATAAAACTCCATCGTTTGAGAACAAATGTGACGAGTAAGTTTCGTTTAACATTTTTTTCTATTTTTCTATTTTTCTATTTTTACAAATTGTATTATTAGTATTACTTAATTTTAATTTTTCCCGTAGCATTTCGTCGGAGCGTCGTGCGGTTCGTATATTAGGCAGACGATACACATTGACAGCTACGGAATTCAAATTCCTCGAAATCGGTATCAACGTGGGTCCGCCAAGATACGTGGAGATTGTCATAGGAGATCATCGGGGAAAGGGATATTATCTCTCGAAACGTGGAAGGGACTCTGCGAGCAACGTCGCGATATTCTAAATCTTCTTCGGAACGACTCTCACGACATCTATAATTTTATAAGCGTTGGACCGCTAACAGTGGGAGTTCGTACGATTAATAACGCTAAACTCATATGTCTCGAATCTTCGAACGTATGCATGATGATGGGCGAATCGACGTTACACCGTATGTTCGATCTCGATGGTTGCATAGATGTAACTTTTGATCGATTAGATAAAATTATCCAAACAGTCGATGTCAAATTTACGCAATTCTCCAATATTGCGTCCGCTGTAACGGATCCTAAAGAAGTATCGAATGTAATACGCGCGAGTGACGCTTTCAAAAAGCATCAACTCGTCGATTGCGAGCTGGCGGCTTTAGCTTTTAGTTCATATAATATGTAAGACGAAAAAAATATGTAAAAACATGAATAAAGAGTTTTAAGTTTACTATATCATGGTGTACTTTCTTTGCGTTTGCCTATCCCAGCTTTCATGCATAGCTCCTCGCGAGAGAGTTATCATGAGAGAGAGCAAACACTAGGAAAGAAAGAGATATGGATACGTCGAACGAAAAAAATATAGAGTTACTTATATCGGGGGTGAGGGGTGTACCGCGAAAGCAAGGAAACGAAGCAGCCGAACATCGGCGCTGATACGTTAAAAATTCTTCCGAGAAAAAAATCGTGAAAGATGATTCTGAGGTACTATTTGTTTATATTGTTTATCAACCGGGCATGCAATACAATATTGCTTATACTTTCGATAAATATATGGGACCGCGCGTATTTTTTACGAGGCGTTTACGAAGCGTTTACGAAGCGTTTACGAGGTGTTTACGGTGATATGGCAATAATGCCGCATCTCTATTATACGATCTCGTACCGAGATCTCGCTGCCGCATCAGAAAGTCTCCGAGAGTAATCGAGTTGAGAAGTAAAGTCGAAAGTTAAGAAGAAAAATGGAGCACATTTTCGAAAATTGTATTGAGTGGAAGAGGAGATTTTCAGATTTATTGTGCGTGTTACTAATGAAGCTGGCCTTCCATTGGGAAGTAAGTGTTACATTTGTGAATATTTTATAAAACAAAAAAAATATGCATCTATATTAATTATATTTTTTATACAGGTCGAGACTGACGTTGAAGTCCCGGGTTTTATGAATATACAATACCGCCAGAGGGTGCGGATGGAGCGGCGGTGGAGAAAATACAATCTCTCCTATATGTGGGGCGACGCCCCGGAGAGTCCCCAGGACAAGGAAGATATCTTCGAGCTGCGGCGGCTCTTCGGAGAAGAACCCTACATAGAGGAGGAGATTTGGGTGCCCGGAGAAATTTGGGTACCTAATGTTATGCAAAATGGAGTACATAATGGTGTACATAATGTGGATATATGTAAGTATTTTTTATAAATCTTAACTCTAACTGTGCTTATATTAACCTAATATCCTTTTTCTGTTACAGAAGCGGTCATCCCCCCCATTATTTTATATTTTTTATTTTAATTAGATATTTTTATATTTTTATATTTTCATATTTTTATATTTTTATATTTTATATTTTATTTCAATTTTAAGCACACACACACACACACACACACACAATATGTATAATACACACACACACACATTTTAAAATAAATTTTACATATATTTTAATTTAAAAAAAAATCTACTTATTTTGCATGCCTCTCCTTGCGTTCCCATCCCTGCGCTAGTTGTAAGTATCGTTATCTCCCATACGTTAATCTTAAGTCTATCTCTTTCTCTTTCTTTGTACACGTTGTCTTCGCGCCATCGCTCCCTCTCTCTCGCACGCGTTGCCATTCAAAGAAATGCTGCTGTTTATATTGTTTATAAATATTTTATCAACCGGATATGTAATATAATATTGCGATAATCATCTAACACGCGCCGCCTCCGAAATCCCCTCCATCCCGCGTGATGTCATTCCCCCGCGCCATCGTAATCCCCCGTGCGCCTCACCCCCCCTGAGAGGACCTGAGTTAGAACTCGCCCTATATCACTACTGAGAGGGGTGCTAGGCCCATCCTAGCGCGCTCGGATTTTCGAGCGCGGTGCAAGGGCGCATCGCGCGCCCGCGGTCCCGCGCCTTCGACGGTCCGCTGTTCCTGCGCGTGTTTTCAACGCAAGGTGGTCGGGAATTCTCCCGTCGGGGCCGATATTTGCTGCCTCCGTCCCTCTCCAGTGGAGGATAGTGAATTTCCGGATTTCTTCAGACGAGGCCTAGACTCATCGCGGGGTGTTTTCTGCGCCTGTCGTAGCCGGCCGGCCCTGGGATGCTGGGCCGATGGACCGAAGTCGTGCGAGGCTGAGCGAGTATCGCCGATCCTTGTTTTCCTCGGCCGATGTTTTGATCGGTGATGATTCGGCGATGTTGCTTTTCTTGCCAGCTTCCTGGTTATTCTTCGTTATTGTCGGCGATGATTTATGGCATCCGAAACAATATAATTTCGACAAATATGATTAATAATAATACTTTTGATTACAAACGAACGCGCTCGCCTTTCTGGAAATCCCGGCGGGGCTATCGATTTCCCGATCGACGTGCCCGCTCGGCTCGCGTCACGCGGTCTTTTTGGAGGGTGGACGTCCGTCGTGACGGCAACGTCACAATATATACAGGGTATTTCTAAAACTATGTCGGAGAATTTAAGGACGTATTCTAAGCATTAAAATAAGAAAAAAAGCTCATATAAATATGAGTCCAAAAATGCTTTTCCTCCGAGTTATAGCCCCCTAAAGTTGAGAGAAAAAATCGAAAAATGTATTGTAACTTTCGGAGACTTTTTCATAGAATGTTAAAGTTTTGCACAGCGTAATAATTAATAATGAGTTTCATTTTTATGTGGTTTTGACCATTTTTTCCCCTCAATTTTAGAGGGCTATAACTCGGAAAAAAAGCATTTTTGGACCCATGTTTATATGAACTTTTTCTTATTTTAACCCCTAGAATACGTCCTTAAAATCTCCGACATAGTTTTAGAAACACCCTGTATACAGGGTGTTGAAGATCACCCGTATCAGCCGAATATCTCAAAAACTGAGCGCGGCAGACAAACATATTTCACACAAATGTTGTAAGGTTTCAAGTAACGCATTACATAGTAATATCAATATGACCTTGAAGAGTGTTGTCAAGATCACGTAAAGGTCACCTTGAATTCTGTAAATCGAAATCCCAATTTTTTATTGCATATTCTTATAGCTTATCTCGAGAGCTTTCCAAAGCACTATAATAATGTTACTGTGCGTTAAGTATTTTTCGAGTTATAACGCTTGAAAGTTACGATGTTGACAGCATCAGCATTTACAAGTAGGTACACCGCGCTGAGTTTGTACGGTCCACACGGAGTAGAAAGTTTTTATTCATTAAAAGGAGAAAGGATAACTAGTCTTTATTTGTTCCCTAATTATTTATCACACATCCACGTTCACATCAATACTTTTACATACCTTGACATCTACACACACCAAAAACGCACAAACTCACGTACTCACTTTTTTCATATGTTGAATATTGCGAACACAACGCTAGATCACTTCTAGCATTACATCCATACGTCATGAAATTCTGAACCAACTATGTCATATTCAAACGCAGAAGCATTGGATATGATGTTTATTTTAGGCGATGTGATCATCAATTTAGGGCAGCTGCAAGGTTGTGATGAGAACGATATCCATATCGTGCTCCTCACTCATACAATGTTTTTTCTCGCTTAGCTAAACGAATTACCAACAGAGCTATTATTCAATCGGATCATAATAAAAGTAGACGAATTCGACGCCCAGTAAAACGAAAGGACGCATCAGCTCAATTGCATCAGCTCAATTGCATCCTCACGATTCACTAAGGCGTACCAGAAAGAGATTCTGGTATTAGTCGTGACACGATCCGGTGGACTTTTCATGAACACAAGTGGTATCCATACAGAATGACTCTTCACCAAACCTTGATTACCGATTTTAGGCACAGACTTGAATTTTGCAATTGGATATGTCAACAGCCGTAAACCTTTTATAAGAAAATGTTATTTTTTGATGAAAGCACATTTAAAAATAACGGATCTGTAAATACGGAACTGTCGTTATTGGGCATCAGAAAATCCTCATTGATTCTGAGAAATTGACCATCACATGTTTGGAAAGTCAATGTTTGGTGCGGAATTTTTGAAAAAGATGTCGTTGGGCCATTTTTTTTTGAAGAGGACCTAAACGGTATTCGGTATGCTAACTTCATTGAAAGTGATCTTCCGCCCTTACTTGAAAATATTCCCTTACAATTGCGCCTAAACATGTTTTTTTCAGCAAGATGGATATCCAACGCATACATCTAGAGTTGCTCGTGAATGATTGAACGATATGTTTCCAGATAAATGAATAGGCAAGTATGGCCTACATCATTGACCAGCACAATCACCAAACCTTAGTGTTCTGAATTACTATTTGTGGGGAAGAGTAAAAGATCTGGTATACCCCGACTGCCCTATGAAAAGAGATAATATGATTCGTAGAATACGCGACGTTATTCGTCTTCTAGATGCTAATGAAATGCCTTTCTTCATGCAACAAATAATTTTCAGAAAAGAGTACTCGCTTGTATTGAAACAAATAGTGAACATTTCGAACATCAGGCCTAATCACATGTAGCCATACATTCCTTGACTGGCTGGATCACACCCGAATCATGCATTCACTGGCTGGATACCACTTTGATCTTGCCTTGACTGACTGGATACCACTTTGATCTTGCCTTGACTGGCCGAATCATATCCGGATTTTAGGTATCATCATTCTATGGATGCAATATTCACACACTCGCGAGCGCGCGCGCGCACACATACACACACAAAGACAACATAAAATAGAATCAAACCCTGACCGTGCAATCTTAGCGCGGTGTACTTACTTGTAAAAACAGAAGCCGTCAACATCGTAACTTTCAAGTATAATTATTCAAGTATAATTATAACTCGAAAAATACTTAACGCACAGTAACATTATTATAGTGCTTTGGAAAGCTCTCGAGATAAGACAAGAATATGCTACAAGAATATGCAATAAAAAATTGGGGTTTCCATTTACAGAATTCAAGGTGACCTTTACGTGAGCTTGACAACACTCTTCAAGATTATACTGATATTACCATGTAATGCGTTATTTGAAACCTTGCAACTTTTGTGTGAAATATTTTTGTCTGCCGCGCTCAGTCTTTGAGATATTCGGCTAATACGGATTGTCTGTAAAACCCTATGTATATATATATATATATATATATATATATATATATATATATATATACAGGGTGGACCAATAACTCTGTGCACCTGGAATATCTCCGTTATTTTTAGAAATACAACAATTTTGTACTTATAAAAGTTATACGGTACCAAGAAGGCCGTAATATGCTACTAATATTTTTTTTGTAAGTGGAGGCGCTTCAGAGATTTCAAGGTCATCTCCATTTTTTTAAATGGAACCCCTCATTTTTTATTGCACATTGTTATAGCTTATGTCGAGAGCTTTCCAAAACAATATAATAAAGTATTTCTTCATTAAGTACTTTTCGAGTTATGAGGCTTGAAATAATTTCTTAATTTCACATAAACCATAAAATATCTAGTAAAACATTCATTTTTTTATTATCTTACCTTAATACTTTTATATACAAAATAATGAGAAAAATCAATTGGTGTAAAGAAAAAATAGTTGTTTAAAAAAAAATATGTAATTTGCAATTAACAATTTCATATTTTTTCTTAAAAATAACTATATGTTTTCTTTATACCAATTGATTCTATTCGGGATCGCACCTGTGAGTTGCGATTTTGTTTTGCTGGAACACACCCGAGAGGGTATCGCGAGTTTGCAATTAACGTGATTTCGCACTGGATGAGTGACGGGATGCAATAACGTAAATTTGTTCCTTTGATGGTAACACAGTGACAGCCACACAAAAGTGGTGATAAGTTTATTGCGTAAAATACACGATATGTACGGAGTTTATGAACTTTCGCTGCGTATGCGACGCTAGTTCGGATCTATGAGCACGTCGAGATTCGCGCTCGATCGGTGAGATCGCACTATACATTGGTTTACTTGATAAAAACGATACAACGCGTTATCAGCTGTTCGCGTGAGAGCGAGCGAGACAGCGCTCTATCAGCTGTCCGCGTGAGCGAGCGAGACAGCACGATTCGCGGTTGCACGTACGAGATTGAGAGAGACAGCGTTTCAACGGCTGTCTGCGAGAGAGAGCGAGACGGCGTTCTATCGGCCGTTCGCAAGAGCGAGTGAGACCGCACTTTCCACGGTTCGACGTGAAACAGAGAGAGACAACGCTCTATCGGACTGTCTGTAAGAGTGAGCGAGACGGCGTTCTTTCAGCCGTCCGCGTGATAGAGCGAAACCGCACTATTCACGGGTGCACGCACGAAACGGAGAGAGACAGCGCTCTATCGGGCTGTCTGTAAGAGTGAGCGAGACGGCACTCTTTTAGCCGTCCGCGTGATTGCAAGCGAGACCGCACTATTCACGGTTCGACGCAAAACTGAGAGAAACAGCGCTCCATCGGGCTGCCTGTGAGAACGAGCGAGACGGCACTTTTTCAGCTGTTCGCGAGAACGAGCGAGACCGCACTATTCACGGTTCGCGTGAGAGCGAGCGAGACCGCACTTTCCACGGCTGCACGCGCGAGATAGAGAGAGACAGCGCTCTATCGGGCTGTCTGTGAGGGCGAGCGAGGCCGCACTTTCCACGGCTGCACGCGCGAGATAGAAAGAGACAGCACTCTATCGGGCTGTCTGTGAGAGCGAGCGAGACCGCACTTTCCAATGTTCGACGAATGAGCGGAGGCTCAATGAGAGACAGGCTCCACCTTTGACTTAGAGTGAAGACGCTTAAACGAATTCCACTCGCGCTCGGAACGTTCACGTGTTGAACGGAATCGATTATCGTTCACTGAACTGTCCGTTGATCCGTCGCGATATCTGTTACAGAAATTCGTCTATCAAATATAATCGCGATTTGCGCGTTCCACTGTTTCAAACGCGCTTGCAACTTTCGATTCTCGCTGCTCGATAATCCGACAATGACCTTTGTAAAAATTTGTTAGAACTCTCTCTGACGCTCGCAATGACTCGTAATCGCTCGGATATGAACTAGACGAAGACTGCTTGAGAGAGAGCCTTTCTCCCGGATAATAAGGATTTTATGGCGCATCGGATGATCCGATTTGAGCCTATCCGGTTCAGGCACGTCGAATCGCGTGATTTTCCGATTACTTAATTGGCCAGGATCATGTATTATTCCACGATCACGCGGATCCTGGCTGATTTTGAAAATATACCGTACGGAATTATTTCGTGAGTTCGCTTTGGCGCGCACGGATGGCGCTAGTATTACCGGGGGTGATATTTTCGCTCGAAATTCAGGGCGAATCCTGAACAGATTCCTTTCATTATTTTGTACTTAAAAGTATTAAGGTAAGATAATCGAAAAATGAATATTTTACTCGATAATTTATGGTTTATGTAAAATTAAGAAATTATTTCAAGCTTTATAACTCGAAAAGTACTCAATAAAAAAAATACTTTATTAAAGTGTTTTGGAAAGCTCTTGAGATAAGCTACACGAATATGCAATAAAAAATAGGTAATTCCGTTTAAAAAATTGAAGGTGATCTTCACGTAACCTTCAAATGACTTTTCAAGATCAAACCAATGACATCATCTTATGGCCCCCTTCAAGCGATACAACTTTCATTGGAAAGTTTCTTTCTAAAGTGTATAGTTTATAAAATATCCGTCCCAGAACTTTGGTAGGCACCATATATATACTATCCATGAGTTGCGAAGATGAGTGCGAAGCGAGGTCTATTATTAAGTTTGTTCGTTTTCGAAGAACTTTCTGAACTAGTGTACACTAGTGCAAAGAGTGTACACCGAAGCGTTCGATTTTCCGAAAATGACGTCAGATATGTTGTTCGTTTTCGAAGGGTAATAGCGTGTAGTGCAGTTCATTGTACTGCCTGCACTGGTCGTGAGGTAGTGCCGTCTGTTCAGTGCAGAGTGATTTGTAAACATAACTAAAAATACGCCATCGAAAGTTTAGAAAAAAGTCATAATTATTCAAGGTAATAATTATTATAAAAGAAAATATGGAATTAGCGTTTTTAAAAAAAGATTCGGATGGCAACATCATCATTAACAACAATGGAACTGTTACTGTGTTACTGAAGGTATAAAAAATTCATCTAAAAATTAAGAAATGTTTAAACAACAAAAAAAAATATTGAAATATATAATATATTTACAGGTGGCATAGAATATGAACTCAATTATGATGAAATAGATTTTAATTGCGAAAATTTAAAATTATGTGTAGATGACAAAACTATTTTTATACCATTGCATAATAATATAATATTAAATAAGGAAAACGAAGCTACACATGAACAAGCTACACAAGATGTATTTGCTTGGAGTGACTCAAGCACTAAATTATTTCTTAGTTTATACAAAAATTGCAACGAATTGTTACGAAGTAGAAAAATTGAAACGAAAAAGATGATGTGGAACAAAATAGCATTGGAAATGCAAAAGAACGGATATAACACAACCTCATTACAAGTAGAAAATAAATACAAATCACTTGAACGATCATATAAGAATATGAAATTAAATAATAAAAAAACAGGGAGAGGTCGTATGTCATGTACCTTTGAAACGTAAGTATTTACATAAATATTTACATAAATATATATATATGTATATATAAATATAAATATAAATATATATATATATATATATATATATATACAAATTGATTCTAAAAAGTATAAAATGTACAAAGGTAATATGCATAATAAAATTGTATATCATTATTATAGAGAATTGACTGAATTGCTAGGGTCGAAACATAATATAGAGCCATTGGCTGTGTGTGGTAGTGAAGGGTTAATTATAAGAGAAAATCAAAGGAAAAATATATCTTTGTAAGTACATAAATATTAATTTTTTTATTATTAATGTAAATATTAATTTTATGATGTTAATTTATAATGATATAAATATAAATTAATAGTTTTTATCAATAATATATAGTAAATAATATCTTTAATTAGTTATAATAATAAAATAAGCATTATTTCTTATATTAATATAATTAGATTGTGTCGTTTATTTATTAAATATTTCTTGCAGACTTATGGAAATGCTAACAGAAATAGCAATATAGACAATTCAATAGCAAACAGAGATAATTTTGATGATTTTGAGATATTTAATACCAATAATGGTAATATAGATAGTGCAGAGATACCAAGCACAGATAGTAATACAGATAGCCTAGTACCAAGTACATCTTCAAAGGAAAATAATCTAAACAGAGCAACAATGACTCAATCAAAAAAAGTAAATATAAAGGAATTTCTTATTGTGAATTATTGTGAATATCTTATTGTAAACCTATAATTAAGTTAAAATATAAGTGTTGAAGGTATACTTACAAGGGGAGGTCGCGGTTGACTCATCACCGATTTTGATCTCTTTTGGTGTGGTGAATCTACGTCGAAAAAAAGTTGATCCGTGTTCGAGCTTTTCGTCCAATCCGCCTTGTAAAAAAATTTTTTTTTCTCGAAGTGTAGAAAAATTGCCAGGTTCGTTATCAGGCCTAAAAAAAGACACACTTTCGATCGCTGCCGCTAGTCCAGCGGCAGAGCGCAAGACTAGTAATCCCGGGATCCCAGGTTCGAGACTTTGGGCTGTCATAATTTTTTTTTTATTTTATTTATATATGTGTTATGTGCGTCACTCGGGACGCTGGACAATATGCTCTCCACTTTCAGGTAAGGCCGGCAGTTTCTCGTCCCGTATGTTTTTTGATCTGCTCCGGCGAATTGTGCCACCATTGTCTTGATTGTCCTGTTTGTTCTCTCTACCGGGTTACAGTGTGGAGCATATGCGGACGTGATGACGTGGCGGATGTTGCACTCCTTTAGCCGGTTTTCTAATTGTTTTGAACGCAACTGGGTTCCGTTGTCAGATAAGATAATTTCTGGTCTGCCGTGCCTTAGAATGATATTATTTGTTACTGCCTGAGTCACCGCGTCGGCGGTCGCTTTTCTCAGCGACGTGAGTTCCACCCATTTTGAGAAACGGTCTTGCATGACGAGTAGCCATGTATGCCCTTTTTTTGATCGCGGTAATGGTCCAATGAGATCGATGCTGACTTGTTCCCATGGTCTCTTTACTTCCATGGCGTGTAGCTTTCCCGCCGGCCTTTGTTGTGCTGCTTTGAAGCTTTGGCATGTTTCACATCGTCGAACGTATTTAGCGATGTCTCTAAACATGCCCGGCCAATAGTGCCTCTCGGCGATTCGGGCGATGGTCTTCGCGATCCCGAGATGTCCGGCCGTGGGCTCGTCGTGATACTGGTGTATTACCGCCTTTCGCACTGGCGTTGGGATGCAGATTTTCCATTGTTCGTCGCTACTCCTTTCCTTGAAATCTAGCGAGTGTAAAATGTGTCGGTACAGTTTTCCCTCCTTGATTTTGTACTCTGGTCTCTTCCCGGGTTCTCGTAGCGTTTCCTCTCGGATGCGGTCGTACCATTGGCAGCGGTTTGCTTTCTTTGCGGTGCTGACGGTCGGGGCGTGATAGCGCGTCCGCTACTTTATTAAGAACGCCCTTTCGATATTTGACGTCAAAGTTATATTGCTGGAGCTCGAATACCCAGCGCCCTAGTTGTCCGGTCGGGGATTCTAGCTTCTGCAGCCATTTTTAGGCTTGATGATCCGTGATTACAGTGAAGGCGTATCCTTCTAAATAATTTTTCATTCGTCGAATCCCCCACACGACGGCCAAGCATTCGAGCTCCGTGGCGCTATAGTTTTTCTCTGCGATGTTTAAAGTACGACTTGCGTACGCCACGACTCGTTCGCCTTCTTCATATTGTTGCGTCAGTACCGCGCCTAATCCCGATGTACTGGCGTCGGTTTGCAGGTAAAAACGTTGTGAGAAATCTGGACAGGTTAATACTGGTGCGGAATTTAATCTATTTTTTATTGTACTGAATGCCTTGCTTTGTTCCGGGCCCCAGACCCATCGTGCATTTTTCCTCGTGAGCGCTGTGAGTGGGGCAGTGATCGTGGAGAAGTTCGCGATGAAATGCCTATACCAGGAGGCCATCCCTATGAACTGGCGGATTTGTTTGACAGTTCGCGGTTCCGGCCAGTTTGCCACGGCACTGACTTTTTCCGAATCGGTTCTTATTCCCTCGCGGTCGACAATGTGTCCCACAAGTAGCGATCGACAATGTGTCCCACAAGTAGCGCAATTGATCGACACAAAATTTGCATTTGTCAGGGTTCAGTTTGAGTCGCGCTTCTCGAAGGCGGCGGAACGTTTCGGTGAGCAACTCGAGGTGTTCGTTAAATGTTTCGCTGATGACGATAATGTCGTCGAGATATACGAAAACATGCGGTTCCAAATTCGGCCCGAGTACTTTGTCTAATAACCGTTGAAACGTGGCGGGTGCCGAATGTAATCCGAATGGCATTACCTTGAATTGAAATAGTCCCATTCCGGGGACTGTGAATGCCGTGATCGGTCTGCTGTCCGGTGTAAGGGGAACTTGCCAATAGCCATTTTTTAAGTCCAGCGTGGACAAATACCTGGCTCCTCTTAATTTGTCTAATGTTGCGGGAATCTGCGGTAGCGGGTACGCATCTTTGTGCATAGCGTCATTGACTTTCCGAAAATCGATGCAGAATCGATGCTTTCCATCTTTTTTCTTGACGAGTACTATGGGCGAGCTCCATGGGCTATGCGATGGTTCAATAATATCGTCTGCCAGCATTTTTCCTACTTCTTCGTTGATGATGGCCTGCATGGCCGGATTACGGGGTCGGTATCTTTGTTTTAACGGCGTTGTATTGCGGAGCCGTATATCATGTTCCACTTTGTTCGTTGCCCCGTGAACTTCCTTGAACAATTTCAGCTCCTTTTCCAGAAATTGTTGTAGTTCCTCCTTCTCTCTAGCTGTTTGTACTGCTAGCCCCCTGGCTGCATTACATCTCAAGATTTTCCGAATTATTTTCTTCGGTGGTGGTGGGACTCCTATCTGTAGTTTCGCTTGGAGGTCTATCCCTATCAATATCTCGTCCTCCATATTTGGTAGGATGAAAAACTCGTGCTTTGTGGTCCTGTTCCATAGACGCAGGTTTATACTCCCGCCGGTTTCTCCCTCCGATCCGTCGGCCAGTTGAATTAGTCCCCCGCCTTCCTCGATTTTAAATCCTACCTCAGCTAATTCCCGTGCCGTGTCCTGGTTTATTAATGATATTTCCTAGCCGCCGTCTATTAATGCCTCGTATTCTCTGTTCTGGATCTTAATTTTTGTGTGTGGTCGCGGTATGAATCTTATGAGGCGATCGAGGTTTTCGCGGGCGTAGTTGCCTCGGCCCCATTGGCGTTTCCCTGCCGCGGGTGGCATTCCCTGGTTAGAACTCCATCGCGACCACACACCATGAGCAGAATTTTTTTGCCGGTCTTTGGCACTGTGCTCTTGTGTGTCCCCTCTGTTTGCACCGCCAACAACATTCTCTCATATTGTACGCGGTCACTACGGCGGATGCTGCTGGCTTTTCTCGTTTTAACGCCTCCTGTTCCTGTACTATGTCTTCATATTCTGTTGCCCTTGCCTGTAATTCGGCCATGTTCCTTATGTCGTCTATCCTTATATAGTGTTTGTAAGCCGGGTGCATATTTTCGTATACGAGATCGAGTTGCTCCTCCCGTGAGTATCCTCCGGCCCGGCGCATCAGCGTCATCATTACCGTGACGTACGGTACAAATTTCTCGGTCGATCTTTGGTGTCGACCCATGAATTCGCGGCGTAGGGTGGCTGCATATCGGCGCGGTAAATACTGCTGCCGGAAATCGCGCTCGAATTCTTCCCAGTGTCCCCACGTTTCTCGATAATTACGGAATCATAATAACGTGTCCCCCCTTAGTAGTTCTGGTAGGCCCTGTAGTAACTGAGTTCGTGAAAGGCCGTACGCCCCTCTCAGTTCCTCCACCCGTTCTAAGAACGCGGCTGGGTCTTTTCCGTCGAAGTGACATCCCCACTTCCGGATTTGATTAATCGCCCTTCCTTCGAAAAAATCTGGTTCGACCGCAGTGAGGGTGCGAAAATCCATGTTTCCCGGTGATGTCACCGTTAGTCGGGGCAATGTACTTGCCTCCTTTCCCATTCCCTCGAATTTCTCGGGGTGAGCGTCCGCGAATCGGTGTAGACGTTTACGTAACTCCTCCAGAAATCCTGTATCGTCTAGTTCGAATGAGTTTGCTAATGCGGCTAACTGTTCTCTATTAAGTTTATACACCCACGCTTTCATCCTTCTTATCGCGTCTTGCCTCTATTGAAATTTTTGTTCGGGCGCCAATGTCACGGACGACTTCCGTGAAAACGGTATCGGATAGACGCAGTCGGGATCAGGATTCGCGATTTCGGATAGGCAAGCTAAATGATCAGGCGCGGTGTTCAGAGAAAAAAAGAAAATGTCTTTATTAAAAAAAAAAGAAAAGAATACAAAGATGTGGGCGCAATATAAATGAATAAATTCAGGAGCGTGTGTGTATAACTGCCAGAATGTGTGTATAAATGTGAGAACGTGTATTTATAAGTGCGAGAATACGTGTGTATAAATGCGAGAGCCTGTGTACGCAAATGCGAGAACGTGTGCAGCGTGACTTTCGGTATGAGTTTTGCGCGTGAGAATCAATCGAGGGCAACGGTATCCGGGGTACAATCGGTAGCTCGGTATCGTTTATATAAAAGCGGTAGTTCGGTAGCGTTTATGCGGTACTTCGGTATCGTTAGTATAATTCGGTAGAACGATATCGTTTATATATAATGCGGTAATTCGGTATCGTCAATATATCGCAAAGTTCGGGAATCGGAATGCGTTTAAAGCCCGTCGTATATACCAGCGCGTCAGCTGTGTTGTTATTTTGATTGAGGACAATGCCCTCGCGAGTCGCGGCGCGTATCTCGGCTTGTATAACGGTCTATATTTGAGATGTTCGGATTTCGCTTTGATTTAAATTAATCGTTTTCTAAACTTTTTCGCGGGGGATGGATGTCGCGGGATTCCGCCGTGCGAACGAGAACACTCGTCGGAGGCAGCACCAAAACTGCCAGATCTCCGCCGCAAGCAACATGCAACACGGCGTGGAGGGGGTAATGAGGATGTTAGCGTAAGCATACGTGTGAGCTCGGCGCTTCGGCTAACTTCGGATAGAAGAAGAGGACAGAATACAGTCTTCTGTCTCCTTCCTATCGAAAGACGGGCAACACGCGACGCGTCACGCTCCTCGATATTTCGATATGCGCTCAATGTTTCTTTTACAGCATTTTTATTGTATAATGTGTTTAGAATATGTATCTGTATACAGGGTGACCCATTTTAACTTAGGCAGCCAAATAACTCGAAAAATAAGCACACTACGAAAAAATGGTTAGAGTCAAAATTTCGTCATTTCGAGGGGGACGTACAATGGCGTTAAAATCAGCCCCCCCACCCCTCCCCCTGGGCGGTGAAGGGGGGCAAGTTTGAAATCTTAAATGGAACCCCCTATTTTTCATTGCATATTCTTGTAGCTTATCTCGAGAGCTTTCCAAAACACTATAATTAAGTACCTTTTTATTAAGTACTTTTTGAGTTATAAGGCTTAAAATAATTTCTTAATTTTACATAAACCATAAAATATCTAGTAAACCATTCATTTTTCGATTATCTTACCTTCATACTTTTATGTACAAAATAATGAGAGGAATCAATTGGTGTAAAGAAAACATACAGTTGTTTTTAAGAAAAAATATGGAATTGTTAATTGCAAATTACATATTTTTTCTTAGAAACAACTATGTGTTTTCTTTACACCAATTGATTCCTCTCATTATTTTGTACATAAAAGTATGAAGGTAAGATAATCGAAAAATGAATGATTTACTAGATATTTTATGGTTTATGTAAAATTAAGAAATTATTTCAAGCCTTATAACTCAAAAAGTACTTAATAAAAAGGTACTTAATTATAGTGTTTTGGAAAGCTCTCGAGATAAGCTACAAGAATATGCAATGAAAAATAGGGGGTTCCATTTAAGATTTCAAACTTGCCCCCCCTCACTGCCCAGGGGGAGGGATGGGGGGGCTGATTTTAACGTCATTGTACGTCCCCCTCGAAATGACGAAATTTTGATTCTAACCATTTTTTCGTAGTGTGCTTATTTTTCGAGTTATTTGACTGCCTATGTTAAAATGGGTCACCCTGTATATATATGTATACACATACATATTATAAACATATTATAAAGAATAATATTTAAATAATTATAATATATTTGTATAATATATATATATATATATATATATATATATATATATATATATATATTGCGACGCCGTCGCCCGCCTCGGGAACGCCGCTCCCGAGGAGGTGGCGTGCAAATTTGGCGGTGTCGGTAATTGGCGGTATCGGGATCTCAAAATGGCGGTACGGTATCTTAAAATGGCGGTAAAATACGGTAACAGACCCTCCAACAAAAAGGAGATAGAATATGGGCGCCAGGCGCGGTATTTCCGCGCCACGATATCGAAACGGTAACGGCAAGCTCAGTTTATGGCAGAGGGGCAGAGTTCTTTGCGAAGTATTTATCGTACGGGACAGAGAGCGCTAGAATATCGTTAGGAGAGAGAAATGACTACTCAGTTATTTGGTCACAATTAATTACATATATTGAAATGTTAGAATACACACAATGAATCGTATAATCGGTTTCGCTATAAGATGGATAACTTTAATATAATACAGATAAGTTTGATATAATAACGGTAAATTTAATATAATAACGGTAAATTGAATATAATAGCGATAAAATTTAATATAATAACGGTAACTTCAATATCAGAGCGATAAATTCAATATAATAGCGATAAACTCGGTAAATATACCGGTGAATATACAAGAACGCGAGGTACACGATAAAATAATACAAGAAAGCAGATAAATTTTGAAATATAACGGTTATCTTATAAACCGCGGAAACAATGGACACATTATAACGACTGATGCGAAGGTCAGATACAATAATCTCAGAGAGGTTACTTGAAATACTGACTTCGAGTCGGAAATACAAGAAGACAAGGAAAAAAAAACGGTATTAGAATAGTTTTAGCCTTTCAATAATGACGGTAATCGGAGGCCGTGAACATTAGCGGCGGAGTCTCTCCCAGACTCGAGAACGAATTACGGCTGATTTCGGCTCGTACGCCGAGACGTTCGTCGCGCTAACAAATTTCGGTATAATTCTCAACCAGTTTATTGGCGGTAACCCACGTAATTAGCGGTAACCAGAGTGTACAGGGATTTTACGAACAGATGATGATACGCGGATGGTTTACGAACACTTCTGGAGGCGCGAGCCTCGTGCTCAATATCGATATAAATCGAACCTGAATTTTCATACAATGACGGTAACTTCTACGCTCAACGACAATTAACGGTAAAGAACAATAGATAATTATGAAATAAACGGAATTTTAACCCGAAATATACGGTATACGGATTTTATAAAAGTTCGATATAACTCGAATCGAACCTTTTCTTACGGCAATTAACGAGGACTTTCGACAAAGTCTTGATAGAAAACAAAAGCTTTCTCTAACGGTAGTTTCAAGGAGATAGACGGAAATTGTTTACCCGATGTAACGGTCGCAGCACGACCTTTCGTTTCGTTAACAATATCACAACGTCCGCGTAACGGAAATTTCGAACAAGCGGTACGTTAATTACTTTTCGGCGGAGATTTCGCGTAGGGCAATATTCTTGCAGAGCCGTTCTCTTACTTCCGGTAACACCGGAAGAAATTACTCGCTCAAATCCCGCCTTCCGGTATGCGATATACTTGATCAAAAATCTCCGCGTCACGCTCGGAGTATCGATACAACAAAAACGTCAACGGGAACGATACAATTTTACACGGTACGGAGACGTTACATGAAACCACGGACTGACGGCACGAGCACCCCTGAGAGGGATAAATCCGCGACTCCGGGGACAGCTGGCGTCCGACAACTACGGTACAAATATCAAACGGTAACCCTTACTACGATATGATAGCCGCCCTGCGACGGTATCTCGGCACGATGGCACCAGCTGATCCCGGATGGAAATTTCTAACCAGCTACCTGTGCGACGGCTTACACTTTTATTCCGGTGGCTGCTCCCTCAGGGTCGTCTCTTCTAGATCCTGGTTGCTGTGCACAGGTCACTAGTTCGCCGTACAGTGACAATCTTCGTCTGTGCTCGTAAGGCCCTCGAATCCCGCGCCGATCCTCCGCGCATCTTGTCGATTTCGGGGAAACGGGGTTGATTCTCCGCCCCCTCGAACGTTGCTGTTGTACGGCGTTGCCCTTACGCAGGGGCCCAGTACTTGTGACCGACGGTAATTCGTGATGCCGATCCTCGGGGACGCGGCCGGCTGGCTAGGCCGTCTCCGCGTCTCCCTCCGAGATTCCCGTTTTTCCCAGTCAGCTGCCTGGACAGTTGCCTTCATCACCGTCGTCGGAATTGGTTGCCGTTTCTGTTACAATCTGAAATAATGCAGATTCAATCTCCTATTACATTATAAAGCGCGGTGGCGCGGGATCTTACTACGTGACCTTATTCCTGTGGTATCCTCGGTATCCTCGGTATCCTCGGTATCTTCGGTATCCTCGATATCTAGCGGTAGCTTGCTTTACAACTTGTCGATCTTGCACGCACGCACGGTAGCCGTATTCGAATCGCGGATCTTAAAGTTCGCTAAAAATAGGGCTAAACAAATGAATAATAACTAACGGTAGTCTCCTCTCAGGCGTGAGAGACGACCCCGCGCACGCTGTTTTCCTCGGCAGGGAAACCGTGACGGAGCTCAAAAAGCATCACGTCACAATATATATATATACACATATATATAAGATATATAAGTACACATAAATATTAAGTGCATCAAAATTACAATAACATAAAAGTATTATATAATAAATAAATAATATATGAGATGATAATATGATAATAAATAATATAATATGTATGTATATATATATATATATATATATATATATATATATACAAAAATACAAATAAAAGTTTATTTTCTATAATTTAATAGATTTTTTTACAGATTGCAAAATTCCTTATAAACTCATTTAATTTTGAACTATTCAACTATTGGCAAAAAAACAAATGAAAACTAATATAATAATGAAAATTATTGTAATATAATAAAACTAATAATGTTCAATTGATTTTTGGCCAATAGTTGAATAGGCCAATATAATTTTATTGCAAGAATAATTTATTAAAAATAATATTGGAAGGTTCCTAGCATATTGCATGAATATTAATACAACATTGCCTTACAAGATTTCTGTTAATGGAATGAATTTGAACGAACGTTTTTATATTATTGGGAAGTTAATGGTAGGTTTATTAATCTTCGTGGAATGTTACTATCTTACAATTTAAGATTACCGTAACTTTATTAGAATGTTGATGTGTTGTGAGGAAAAGCAGCTTTTTCTGCTGAATACAGCCAATGTCAATATAAAGTTATGTAACAAATCAATCATTTTGACGACATATAACCAAAAATGAGTTTAGAATGTCAAAATAACGTGTGCTTGCTACCTGGGTACATATAATTGCAGATATTTGTATCATTTATTTACGTGTTTGCAAATCTGTCTTTAATAAAATTTTTGAAACAGTTCGTAACCCAGATAGCACATGGACGTCCCATTGACGTCCATTGAACGTCCATAAGGTTTGTTACAACTTCGGACGCCTTTCGGACGTTCAAAATAATACTCAAAAAAGGACTTAAAATGGACATCATTTTCAGTGTCTTACTCTTCCAAATTATTGTTGGAATAAACATCAAAAATTCATAAACTCAGAAAAAAATGTATATTTAATTATGTATAATTGTGTAGATATAATTATGTATGGATTTTGACCTAATTTAATCATATATAAAAAATTATTCTTTATTATACATAAATAAATCGTATTATGCATCCTTTATAACATATAAAACAAAATTTCTTTGGCTCAATAAAATTAAATAATATAATAAAATAGTATAATTTATCTATTTCATATAGAACTTTACATAAAATTCATGTAAAAATTTCATTTACATTTATACTTGCTTATTGCACTCTACATTTTAAATAGGTAACTTAAAATGTAAAGTGCAACAAGCAAGTTTAAATAAGTACCGGATTATTTTTGTTCATTTGCCGGACATTTACTTGTCCGACTTATAAAATCAATTTAATATCTGAAACTCTTGTATTGAGATCAGAAATTAAATTGGACAGTATATTTTTAATTTTATTTGTTACTCTTTGCAAACTTTAAATAATATAATTCTCATAACTAAAACTTAAATACGAGAAAGATAGCGCATCGCACGTCGCATAGCGGTAAACAAACGAACTAACACATCCTTGTGTGCTCGCGCGAAACTTTGACGTCCAAGATCGGACATGTGGACATCCAAATATTGGCCGGATTTAAGGGATGTCCCGAATCGGATGTACGATGAACGGTCATTTCATGTCCATGGATGTGCGGACGTAAAATGGACATAAAATGAACGTCCATAGAATGTCCTGTGCTATCTGGGAAGCGACCAGATTAGCAAATACCCACATAACACATGTATGTCTTTCGGGCATCCATAGGACGTCTCGTTCGGCATGCTCTGACGTCCTGATGACGTACCAAAGATGTCCCGAGGACGTCTAGCAAATGTCTTTTGGACGTACAATGTACCGCCTTTAGATGTCCAATGGACATTGTTAAAACGTCTGGACAGTATGTAAAATGTACTTTTTATGGACATTGTTTGGATATATATTGTGCACTGCGCGATTAAGAATTTGTTTAGTAAAAAATAATATTTGTCACAGTAAAAATAGTGTTAATATTCTCAAATAATGCTTGTACAAGAACATAAATAATACTACTTTTACGTAGAATATCATTTTTTACTAAACAAGTTTTGAATCATGCATAAATATATTGTCAAAAAAAACAGGAATTATTTTACAAGCAGTTTTTATTATTAGTTACTTGAATTAAGAAATAATATTTCAAAAATATAATTCACTGATGATATATTTGTCAGATAAACAATGTATTAAAGCAATGTATTAAAATCTATTCAGTCATTAATATTTCGGTTTTTTGGAATGCGATCATTTGCTCGCCTGAACCAATCGATAATTTTTGTTTCAATGTCTCGATCGTCATAATTTTTGTAGCGCAGTTTTATAACAGCTGTAAATAGAAAATCACATATTGAAAATACATAATAATTACTCTTCTTACATTTAAGTATAAATATTTTTTAAACAAAAATATTAATAGTGAAAATAATAACTGAAATTAATAACAATAACGAGAAAAATCAAGCCATAGAAAAATATTTATGTAATTTACCAAATATTGTACGCGCCACTGTAGTGCCTTCCAGCCTCTTATTCTGTTTTCGCCCAAGCCACGAAACTCCAATCGCTAATTCGTTGGAAAACAGCTTTGACAGGATGCGTCGAATGAACTCGCTCGGGTCTCGTCCCCCACGCTTAAATAGCATTTTTTCCTTACATAAAAAAATAAACAAAGGTTTTGATATGAAAGGTTGATATTTGCTTACTGAAATTATAATTTGAAATAATTGCTTTAAAAAATTATTAATGTATAATTGTATTATAAATTATAATTGTTTATAACAATTTAATTTTTTTTAAACAATTATTTAGAACTATAACTTGTATTTGCTCTATGAAAATAGAAATAAACTGTCACAATAATAATTAACATCTATTAACTGAAATATGCTGCATATACTTACAAGTTGTCTATTAGCAACTTCATTTGAATGCAGTAAGTTTTCTAAATCACAGAAATGTTGCCAGTTTTGCAGTGGGAACACTGGCAGAATATTGTCATCTGGCGGTTTCTCATTTTGTTTGATAGAGATGACTTCTTGTTTGTCAGACAAGTTAAGAGATAAATTAGTAATCATTTCCGCTATTCTACGCAATTCAAATTTCATCATTGTCAGATCACGGACTACTTGTTTCTCGAATTCTATTTAAAAAATTATAATTATAAAATATACATATAACTTTGAAATAAAAATATTTATATATAAAAAATATGATCACGTAAGTCAGAACAGTAACATAATACCTGACTGTCCAGTATATTAGGATTTTTTTTCATTTTCATACGTTTCAATTCCTTTAGTAAGTTGAACATCCAATTTCTTAATTTGAACTGCTTGATCCTCTAAATTGCACTGAGGTAAAGTTTCATATAAACTAACTAAAAATCATAATAATTTACTAATTTTTATCAGAATATTAAAAAGTTGAGATATTTTACAGTTAAAATTTGCATATTTAACAGTTAAAATTTGCATATTTTACAGTTAAAATTTGCATATTTAACATCTATGGCAAGCCTTTCATGAAAAAAAAGCTACTTTCATCATCCAAATAAAAAATCTCATCTCTCCTCTCCGCCCGACTTGTACCTTTATCAAATAAATTTGAACTAATAATTAAATGTTCGCTTTAATCCAGGTAAGTTTCTTGGAAAGTACCGTAAATAAAAAAACTGTTTTAATTTATCGTAATATCAATACTATATTTTATTTAATGTAAGTTTTAAAAGTAGTATGATTACTCTAATTCCTATTTGAAGATATATTTAAATGTCAGATTGAAATTCAAAACCAAGTTATTATGTCTATGTTATTATGTTGCGCGATGATAAGCCAGATAAAATTTGTTTCATTACTCCATACTCGTTTTTCCATACTCGTTTCAGAAATAAAGAGACATTTTAATAATAAAAGAGCTTAAAAATAAGAAAATTATAGATTTTCACCGAAACTTTTTAGATTAGATATTCCACTTGTGTAATAAAGCTATTAAAAATGTAAAATAGTAAAAAAAAAATTACCTTTTTTATATTGATTCTGATTCTTGTAGGTAGGCAACGACAATGAACGTATGCCACTTTTTGTTGGTTGCGGAGCAGAAACTTTGTTTAAAATTCGCTATGATTTTTTTTGAAGTTTTTGTGGTATCGGCAGCTCAGAATGACCGTATCCTTTCATAGTAGAGGAATCATTTTCTTCGCTCTCAGATAAATTTGAGCTACTCGACGATTTTTGATTGCTGTTGCAAATATTTTTTTTTGCGATTTTTGGCGACATACATTTTTTTTATTTCATGCTGTCTTCCTGGGAATCTGATGATTCTGTAAAATATTTTTTATTTTTTTTATGTTGTCGTTTACCGACAACTTCTTCCTCGCCTTCACTAGGAAAATCCGAGGTTAATTCGGCCAATCGTAAATTTCGCCGAGCTGTTTCATAATCATCTAAAATAATATCATATTTTTATTTTATTTTTATTTGATTAAATCGTATTTGTGCAATTAGAAATAAAATAAATATTAGTACTAAATTAATAAAAGTTTGTTTTTGAATGTAATATATACAAAATCTTGTAGAATTGGTAATCTTCCAAGAAATGAGGAGTCTTCCTTTTCTTGCTTTTAGATTTTCATAACAGATGCCTCAGTTTATTTTTTTGCAAATTCATATAAGATTCCTCGTATTTCATTTTTCAAGCAATATTCCATATTATGTTTAGGCCATCAATTCACTAATAATCTGTATATTATATCGAATCGCAATTGGGGATTATAATGTATATTCCTAGTAAATAGGAAGTGACAGTAATATAACAATGTTCTAATTTCAATGTTATAACTTCTCACTCAATAGTGTAACTTATGTACATATTACATCGCAGTTACATTGTTGAATGGGAAATTATAACATTGATGTTATGTTACTGTTACTTTGTGTTTACTGGGTTTCAAATAGATGTGAAAAATATTGATATTATTATATAACTTCCCCATTTTACTTAATATGTGAAATATATTTTTAATTAAATCTAAATAATATGCTAAAATTGAAGATATGTATTGTAAAAGCAACTTTTCAAAGATAACGATAGAATGAGGAACTTTTATCATAAAATAAAAATAAAAATTTCAGAAATAGAACTATATACTAAGTACTACATACCAAAAGTATTCAGAATCCTGCATTTGAATGAAGGCCATTTCTCATTTGGCACCATCCTATTTTTAACACATTTCGGGAACATAACATCACGTGGCGGCCAGAAGCTGAAGTCCTCATATATCCAAAAATTAGGTACAACCTCCACACTTTTATCGTCCGTAAAATTGACGATACAAAATTTGGAAGACATCTGTAGATTCATAATGATAATATACATTTTCTATATTAATTGTGTCCATGGATGAGAGGAAACGCCACAACATTTTTATGACAGCCTTTAGTTTGGTTGGATGGATCAAAAATCGGTAAAAGAACAGCTTTATTTTTTATATCATGAATTGAGAATACTTGTAAGCTACCATATTCTGGGGAAAATTGTACAATGCCAAAACACGTCGACGGCACTGGCAAATGAAAAAAAGGTTTCCCGTCTTTCAACTTTCTGCCAATAATTACTGCAACATTGTTGAGGTGATATTTTCAACCATCACGACACTTTCATCACGCATGATACAATAGTTATTTGGCCTTTTTATCGTAATTTTATAATTCCTAAACTGTACATCCCTGTGCATTGGTGATGTGCATTTGTCTATTAATGTTCCATTAAAATATTCTTTTCCAAGTTTATATGTGCTAATATCATTAAAAGTGACATAGCGACTATTTCTCATTTCATGCACTCTATTGCTTAATTGTTCAAGAGGTTTATCATTACCTCTTATCAATTTCTTTATATGCTGCAAATGATTTTCGAATGTGAATGCCGAAAAATTATCGAGTGCTCCCCATCGCAATGCATCATCTGCTAAGTGCAGCATTCCGTGCGTATTATATGTTGCATTTTCCTCTCCGTATAATTGTAGATATTCAATAAAATATTCGTCTATTAATCCTTTGGCAAATCTGTTTTGCTCGTAGTCAATAGCAGGAGTTGCTAAAAGACGCATAGCCATAGATAGTTTTAGAAAATGATTATAAACGTTTGACATTATTTTGCGCAAAATAATGGGTCCGGTATAAAACAGATATTCACGAAATTCTGTTGCCTTCATTCGGTCCAGTTCGTCCAAAGCTCGTGGTTTACGGGCAAATTCACACGGAATATGTTGTCGGAGTTGAATATTTCTTTCGGAAATATCCAAAATCTGCTGTACGCCTAACTTCATCGGATTCAACTTTCCAGTCATTATCTTCAATCCTCTTTTGATGTGGCCTAATAGCACCAAATGCATGTAATCATACGGTATTTGAGAAATCATATTGATATTGAGCCTCAACAAGGGACTTACGCCAATATGATGTTGTGATTGAGACTGAGTAATAAATGATTCCGCCGTTCGTAATGGAGCGTTAATTTCTGGATAAACCACTTTCCCCCCAATAAACTTGCCTTTGGTTTCACATTTGCCACATGCATAATATCCCCCGTGACTTTTGATGCAGGAGATATATGCTCTTGCAGGAGCATCGCATATAAAGCAATCAATTATAAATTTACTATTAGTACCTTTCCAGGTATAGCCATTCTCTGCAAGCTTTTCAGCTTCTTCAATGAAATACTTCAAAAATACTTTAGCTTCTGGAGGTTTTTATATCCATGAAAAGCTGCAATGATAAATGGTGATTTGTTTTTAAAATTTGTCAAACATCCCAGAATTGGCCATAATTGGCTTTTCGAACTTTTCGTAAGCGGCAATCCATCTATGTTGAAGGACAAATGAATTTCTTCAGGTAGATGTGTAACAGTTCCGCTAGTTTCTATAATATAACGTATGCTTTCTGCAATACCAAATGAACATATTGCCCATGCGCCATTGAAACAGTTTCCGATTTTCTAGGCGTTTTCAAGAGTGTGCGAACATCTGCGGGAAGAGACTTCATAGCTTTTTCTATTTGCAATACCTGTAATAACTCGGTAACTGCACATTTACAAATATTATTCTTATGGGTCCACTTTACAAGATTTTGCCGCAATCGATTAATATTGATATGATTATCTTCATTCTCCGATTCCAAAGAAGGATCACTATCATATTCATCCGACGATATTAATTCTTCACTGAATCTTTCTTCTTGCAAAGTTTCTAGAACTTCCTCATTTTGAAAAATTTCTTGCATTTCTTCTCCAGCGAAACATTCTTCAGACAAAACGTCTACTCTTTCATCATTATATTCCTTTGAAAGAGAGCTATCGCAACTATAGCGAACATCCGAATGTGATGAATATCCGATTTCGTTGCTTGCATGTAGATAGTCTTCTATGTCGCGTATTGCTTTCTGTGCAAGTCTTCGTTCATATTTCCGACTATATCGCTTTTGTTTTGTCTCCTTCGATATGACTCAGCCAGTCAATATGTATCAAAAAGCTGTATATAGAAAATTTAATTTATAGCATCGATATCATTTTTGCATGCATGTATACGTCCATGACAATATAGAAGAAAATTTACAAAAGCATGCTTGAGATTGCCGTAGGTATAATATAGCATCACAAAAAATATTCACAAAAATATTACATTCTTCACATGTTGCGATATTACTATTTCAAAATAATTTTACGAATGCAATGAAAAATATTACTATCAAAAAAAAGCAAATATATAAACAGTGGAATATGTTAGCTTGTAATTTAACCATACAACCAAATAAAGGAATACTTTATTAGGAGCTATACTAATGTTGTAACTTTATATATTTGAAGTTTCGAACGTTCAGCAAAGGCTTAAAAAGCGTAAAATAATTATAACCAATATAGAAAAATAAAAACTCGCATACTTTTCGGACAATGATATTGAGGAGAGAGAGAGTCATTGTTTTTTATCTTATTTTATTAATACTAGCATAAAACGGGATGGTTTTCTATCTTTAGTTTGATTATATTATATATATATATATATATATATATATATATATATATATATATATATATACACGGGTGGGCCATTTTAATCGATGCACTCGAATATCTCGAAAACAGCACTCTTCAGAAAGAAATGTTTCAAACAAAAATTGTAGGGTGTGAAGGGGGACATAAGATGGTAGCATTGGTTTGACCTTAGAAAGTCATTTGAAGGTCACATAAAAGTCACCTTCAATTTCTTAAATTGAACCCACTATTTTTCATTACATATTCTTGTAGCTTATCTCGAGAGCTTTCCAAAACACTACAGACAAATGTTTTTTCATTAAGTACTTTTTGAGTTATAAGGCTTCAAAGTTTGCAGTACTTCGATATAAAATGCAAAATATCTCGTAAAATATTTAGTTTTCGGTAGTCTTACCCTAATACTTTTATGCACAGGATAATGAGACAAAACTATTGGTGCAAAGAAAAAGTATGATTGTTTATGATAAAAAATGTGTAATTTGCAATGCACTTTTTGTTATAAACAATCATGCATTTTCTTTGCACCAATAGTTTTGTCTCATTATCCTGTGCATAAAAGTATTAGAGTAAGACTACCGAAAACTAAATATTTTACGAGATATTTTGCATTTTATATCGAAGTACTGCAAACTTTGAAGCCTTATAACTCAAAAAGTACTTAATGAAAAAACATTTGTCTGTAGTGTTTTGGAAAGCTCTCGAGATAAGCTACAAGAATATGTAATGAAAAATAGTGGGTTCAATTTAAGAAATTGAAGGTGACTTTTATGTGACCTTCAAATGACTTTCCAAGGTCAAACCAATGCTACCATCTTATGTCCCCCTTCACACCCTATAATTTTTGTTTGAAACATTTCTTTCTGAAGAGTGCTGTTTTCGAGATATTCGAGTGCATCGATTAAAATGGCCCACCGTGTATATATATATATATATATACAGGGTGACCCATTTTAACTTAGGCAGCCAAATAACTCGAAAAATAAGCACACTACGAAAAAATGGTTACAATCAAAATTTCGTCATTTCGAGGGGGACGTACAATGACGTTAAAATCAGCCCCCCACCCCTCCCCCTGGGCGGTGAGGCGGGGCAAGTTTGAAATCTTAAATGGAACCCCCTATTTTTCATTGCATATTCTTGTAACTTATCTCGAGAGCTTTCCAAACCACTATAATTAAGTACCTTTTTATTAAGTACTTTTTGAGTTATAAGGCTTAAAATAATTTCTTAATTTTACATAAACCATAAAATATCTAGTAAACCATTCATTTTTCGATTATCTTACCTTCATACTTTTATGTACAAAATAATGAGAGGAATCAATTAGTGTAAAGAAAACACATAGTTGTTTCTAAGAAAAAATATGTAATTTGCAATTAACAATTCCATATTTTTTCTTAAAAACAACTGTATGTTTTCTTTACACCAATTGATTCCTCTCATTATTTTGTACATAAAAGTATGAAGGTAAGATAATCGAAAAATGAATGGTTTACTAGATATTTTATGGTTTATGTAAAATTAAGAAATTATTTTAAGCCTTATAACTCAAAAAGTACTTAATAAAAAGGTACTTAATTATAGTGGTTTGGAAAGCTCTCGAGATAAGTTACAAGAATATGCAATGAAAAATAGGGGGTTCCATTTAAGATTTCAAACTTGCCCCGCCTCACCGCCCAGGGGGAGGGGTGGGGGGCTGATTTTAACGTCATTGTACGTCCCCCTCGAAATGACGAAATTTTGATTCTAACCATTTTTTCGTAGTGTGCTTATTTTTCGAGTTGTTTGGCTGCCTAAGTTAAAATGAGTCACCCTGTATATATATGATTCAGTGAGTAATTATAAAAGTTTTCCCAACTTTTTGCCCTCCTTTTACGACAACCCTACGAAACGTTCGAAACTGTTACTATGTGCTATTTTTAGGTTCGGAAACATGCAGATTAACTCATCACATAACATTAGTGTAAATGAATAGAAAATGTTTTTAGTGCAAGTTTAGTTCTTTTATTCATTTAATATTTAATAATGAAATTTCTGCTTAAAATAAAAATAGCATAAGAAACTGAAATTATAAAATTATCCTGTAAAGAATTTTTGAAGATTTTTAAATATTTTTTGAAGTAAAAATATATTTTTGCTAATATGAATACAATAGTTAGTGAACAATGACAATAAAATAAAAAAATAGCAATAATATGAAAGGATAACAATCGATACAATATCTTTTTTGAGACATTGAAAATGAAATTGTATTATATACTTGGAACTTTATATAACAGGATAGCATACAAACTTCGAATGAAACCCAAAGTTGAACCAAAAGCAATGCTTTCTTTATCAGCGTATTAATTTAGAAGTCTCCTATGTGTTATGTGACTGCATTAGATCTATGGGACTTCGTTTGGGCAAGTATACATAATGTAACATCTCCTTTAAATTCAGTCAATTTTTTTTATAAGAATATATAATTATCTGATAATTTAATATTATTTATTATCATATATTTAATATTATTACAAGAATATATGATAAATATGCATTGTGTAAAATAATTGTACGAGTTAAATTAAAATATATAACATTATATCTACACAAACAAAGTCCCCTAGATGTAATGCAGTCACAGAGCATATAAGAAACTTCTAAATTAATGCGTGTATATAAAATACTATTTTATATTCATACAGTTTGCATACGATGTTTTCCCTATTGTATAAAGTTTAAAGTATATAATACAATTTCATTTATAATATTGAAAAAAATGATACTTTCATATTATTATCTTTTTCTATTTCAGTTTCAAAAATTATTTTCATGCCAACAATAATATATTTTCACCTTTAAAAGTACTTAAAAATCTCCACAGATACAAAAAGTCTTTACAGGATACTATTTGAAACATAAGTCTCTGTCATGCTTTTTTATTTAAAGAAGACATTACATTATTCAGATTTAAAAATTCATACTTCTAAAATTCATATGTAAGAATTTATTACTCATGATTAATTAAGCAAGTATAAATTTATCATATGTATATACAACAAGTATATAATTTATCATATTTATCATATATTTATCATAGTTATTTGAGTCAAAAAGTATAATTTTGTCAAGTTTAGTCAACTTTATAATAAAAAAAGATTATATATGCGTAAAGGACATAATGTGTGACAATTATTGAGAATTGTTTTCGTTGACAACTATTTTATTTGATCAATTGTTATTCTGATGAAGATGACAATTAGGTCATTAATATGTTATTTGACAAAAATTTTACTTTTCAATTCGATCGATATGATGAATCTGTATATATTATTGCTATTTCTAAAACTTTTTAATTGTTTGCATTTTTATCGTTTAAAATATATTATTGTTGACATATAAAAATACAATATAACACAATAAATGACCGATTTTGTGCATTTCACTATTGTGTTTTATAATATATACATAATATACTTACTAAATATACCTATATATTAGTGAAGTCATATCTTTTATACATAACAATTAAAATTATCTTCGCAATTTTGTCTAAGTCATTGGAATCATGTGTAAAAGAACTGTTTACTTAAGATGAAATTCAACTACTCATAGCAGTTAGGGTGCAAGCAACAAAGAAAACAAAGAGTGACTTAAACAAAGCCAAGTTGTATGCAACAACTATGAATATATGAATCAGCCCTGGTATTAAATAAGTCAATATGATAAGCAAAGCACGGTTTAATCAAGGCAGAGGTTAAGTCACAACTCATGACTATGAATATACCACCTCTGGCAATAAACAAGTTCAGAATAAACTAAAATAAAAAATAAACATAAGCAGTATAATAATTATTGTATTGTACATTTACGTATTGTACGGCATCAGATTTATTTCACAAAGCTTATATATGTATATTCATATTCACAATATAAACCGTCGTTTTTTTTTTGGTTAAGTCACAATACACTCAAAACGTGGTTGAAACGATTCATTCAGTACAAACTAATTAATTTTGAAAATAACTTAAATTTTTATTTTACTTACATTTGCCTTTTATTTTTTTCTAAAATGCCTTGCACAACTTTTACTTTGATAACTTTGCACTCGCACGATATCACGCTGCACGCGATACAGCTGATTAGGTTAAGTTATGGCAGTAGCGTCCTTAATGGCAATGAGCACATGAGCAATGCTTGAGCGATAATGTGCACTGAGTACACACGTGGGGATATAATAGTACTGACCAATGAACGTTCAGGTTTCTAAAAGCTCATTGGTCAGTTCTTTTATATCTCCGAACGAGTAAATTTTAAAATATATTTATAAATTTAAAAAATATTACATATAAAATATAAATTACATATAAAAAATAAATTTCAATCTTTATAGTTTCCACTCTTAAAATATTGTAAAAATCAAAAAATTGTTTAAAATCCCAAAATTGTATTGAAAATGAGAAAATGATATTGAAAATCAGAGTTATTAAAGTGTCGGAAAATTCTGTTTCAAAAATTGTTTTAAAAAGTTGAAAATTTATATTACAAAATTGATATCAAACATGATTTAATTATATATATATATTATATGTAGTATATACATATAATTAATAGTATATACATATAATTAATAGTATATAATAATAGTATATACATATAATTATATTATATGTAGATTAAAATGCAATTAATTAAATTCAATAATTAAGTAAATTCATATTTTTATCTTCCGTACGTTTTCAAAGAAGACTGATACATAATGTTCTACTGCAGTATAACGATAAATCAAGACGTCTTTCGGGCGTCCTTAGGGCGTCTTATGGACATCCGAGATACTGGGACATAACCAAGACTTTTGAGGATATACATCAGATGTCCTGGGATGTCCATGTGTTGTGTGGGTAGCTGTTACGTAGTCTGCAAAATGCTGTAACAAGATATTAAAAATATATTAACGATAGTTACAGGCAATTATGATTTATGATTTTGAATGTTTTATTATATAAATAGACATATCGTGATAATGTCTATCACTATAATATAATTCTAAACTAATTATAAATTAAGATATTAATTGCTATTTTTTAAAATCATTCTAATGCTTCATTATTAATCAAATAAACAATATTATTAACATATATGATTTCTGGAACATATATTTTACTTTAATTAATAGATTTCAATTAGTGACTAATGTCTTATACGTAAATTAACGAAAGTCAACCGGTGATGAATGGGTCTGTTCTTTTTAGCTGCACTGCCCGGTAAAAAATTTTTCATATATAATTAGACAAAACTGATTATATATAGTTATATAAACTTATATATTAATTTTGTTCATATAAAAATAGATATACTTATGTATAAATGGATATGAATATATATTTGTATATTATTATATAAAGATGAAATGATCCATCTTTCTCGACGCTCCGGATCGGCTCGTCGGATCGTCAGGATTTGAACGAAGGGGGGAAAACAGACTTGTGCGATCATTTCGGTTTAAACAAGTGTGTCTTTGTTGAATCAAATGAATATGTACAGTGTGTGTGTGTGTGTGTGTGCGTGTGCGTATCCGTGTGTGCGTGTGTGCGCGCGCGCGCGCGTGTGCGTATCCGTGTGTGTGTGTGTGTGTGTGTGCGTGTGCGTGTGCGTATCCGTGTGTGTGTGTGTGCGCGCGCGCGCGCGCGCGCGCGTGCGTGTGCGTATCCGTGTGTGTATGCGTGTGTGTGTGTGTGTGTGTGTGTGTGTGTGTGTGTGTGTGTGTGTGTGTGTGTGTGTGGATGTCGGTGTATTTGAGTATATGAGAACTAAGCTAGAAACTATACTAGGTGTAGCAGAAACGGCGTGTATAAGTAATATCTAACGGGCGTACGGACAACGCGTAACTAGTCTTCGCGGTACGGCCAGTACGTATGATCGATAACGGGCGATCACGGAATCACTTAAGTCTACGGAAAGATAATCAAGACAGGTACTCGGGACGGACACGGAAATACGAAGCCTAGAACTAGTATACCGTCGACGGGACTAAGTGTCAGGACGGCTCAGAGATGCCGGAGACACCCTGTGAAGTCGGGTAATACCTCGACTTGGACAGGTACGGGAAACCGGAGATACCCGGTGAGTCGGGAGACATATCGTCTCGAACTGCTTCAGGAAAACCGGATACACCCGGTGAATCGAAAGACATCTCGATAGGAACTGGTACTGGAGCCGGAGACACTCGGCAGGAGTCGAGAGACACCTCGACCTGGACTGGATGACCGTAACCGGAGACACCCGGTCGAGCCGAGAAACACCTCAGCCCGGGCGAGATCTGGTCGGGATCAGGGATGCAAGATTATCTCCGCAAGCAATATGCTACGCGTAGTGAAGAGGGTAATGGAGATGTGCGTAAGCGTACGTGTGAGCTCGATGCTTCGGCGAGCTTCAGATAGAAGAAGAGGACAGAATACAGTTTTCTGTCTCCTTCTTAACAAGCAGACAACGAAAACGACGGGCGACGCGCGATGCGGAACGCTGCTGAGCGAGCTTTGCTCTTCGACATCTCAATGTTTCTCTCTCACAGCTTTTCTTTATGTTTTATATTTTTGTTACAAATATATATAAATATGTATATACATAAACGTATAATATATTTATAATATATATTGTGACGTGGCCGTCCCGTCGCGTCTATCCGCCCCGGCAATTTTGACGGGGCGCGAGCCGAGTGGCCGCGCCAAAGATCAAGAGAGAGAGAGAGAGCTACCGTACTCCCCGGAGAGACGAGCGAATTAGTATAGTCGGGGATACGATTAATGGTTTTTTTTGTATTTTTTTATTTAATTGCGTCGAGTCTGAGGCACCTCACCACCGAAGACTAGGGGAGAGCGGCATCACCTCCCCACGACAGCGAAAAACGACAGCCAAGGGACATTCATGAGAGCGGAGGATCCTGTCCCGGAAAGCCCGGCATCGTGGTTCCGGACAGGGGAGAGCAGCATAGCCTCCCCTCGACAGCCGGGAACGACAGCCACTGCGACAGCCATCCTCCTGGAGAGGATACGTCCGGGAAGGACCTCACCCGGGCCATATAAGGGCCCGCGGCAACGTTCAAGTTGGCGCTATTTCGCGCGGGGCGCGATAATGCTTCGCGTGGCGCGCGAGGCGCCAGGACCTCGCGCGTGTCGGCCGCTAATTGGCCGGGGGTCCGCGCATCCCCCTGCGCGGCCAACGACCCCGCTATCGACCCGGGATCGCGAGATCCAGGGATCATTCTGTCGCGGCCGCTCGACTGTAATAGTCCCAAAAGTATATTGAGTCTTATCGTGTGAGTGAGCTCGAGGACGAGACGAAACTTGGAGGACGAGGCCGAGGATCATCCCCGCAGCAGGAGGAGCTCCGTCGGTGAGGTTGCCCACGTACCTTTGTACTCCGCGAGCGTGATTGTGTCCGCTCGCCGGCCGTTCTATCGCCGTCGCCATTACGGCATTTATCGCGACCGCTCGAGCCTTCTGCCAATTTTGTGGATTTCGGGCGACCGGAGATAAGCGACCGAGGAAGCGCGGACTCGGGCGACGGAAGTGCATATCGTAAGGTAATTCTCGTCTCTCTCCGGGTATCAGGGTGCGTAATACGCGTAGCATTCGACCGTTGGGTATCGACCGCGTGCGTCGTAAATCGCGAGAAATGCGTAGTTCGCACGGGCTGTCGTTTGGTTGTCGAAGCCGCGTCTCGCACCTCTGAAAAATGTCTCAGAGCGAGTCTGTGGAACGTAATTGGTCGTGATTTATGAGTTTTCATGTAGTCTCATTGTCGTTCGTGAATATTGCGTAAAACTGCGTATTAGTGTCGCGTCCATTATGTGCGTGCGAGTTGTTCGTCTCGCAAAAGGAACTTAATTCCTCGAAATTGTCGCGGTGTGCGGGTATCGCACGATTCTAAGTGACGAGATCTGAGGTCAAGAAATTCCTGGCAAATATTGCGGCTATCGAAGGAGGCGCGGTGCGGGACTGTCGCCCGGCCTTCCTTATTGTCTTGAGACCGAGAAGATACTTACTTCTCACGCTGTCGAAGGTATCGGGGGTGTGACACGACATTGTCGCATCGCCCCGATTGCCAGAAATATTTAAGTTACGAGCGTCGCCGAAAAAGGCGGAAAAATCTCCGACCGCTACCGGCCCTCGAACTTCGCCGGTATCGTCCGCCAATCGTATGCGAGATCTCTCCTCGCGGAACTAATATCTTTTCGCTTATTGCGTAACTAATCGGCCGTCTTATTTCTGGGTTGTCGACTTCGAGTACGCTCGGAGGAAATTGCGAGATACGCAGCTCATTAGTAAGATCTCCGCGAGGCTGTCGAAGCTGCGAAGGATAGGCAGGTATTATCGCACTCTCTCTCTCTCGCGTATGATACGACCGTTATCGAGAATTCGAATTATCAAGGTTCTGTATAGAAATTATTGTTCTCAGGAGCTTCGACTTCAGGAAGCTTCCGTAATAGACGCTCTTTGGTAGACCGCCTTAGAATATCGCGCGTTTTTCTAGCGTTTCGAGAATTATTGTCAGTTCATGTCTAGTACGTTATTTCTGTTTCCATTCTGTATCGATTTTTACTTCTTTTTGTTAAACACTCCTCTTATTATTTTCTCTCTAAATAAATCTGTTATTTATTTTTATTAAATCTCGCGTTCTTTATTTGGCTGGCGATCATCTGTGATTTCTGTGTCCGTCTTTGTCTGTCAATTTAGTAAGCTCGCCCAATCAATTAACTTTTTCTTTCAAACCCCGCCCCTCTACTGTTAGGCGAGCTAGCCAGCCCGTGGCGAAGCGGGCTGTCGTATTCTTTCGCGCTTTTCGAAGAATTTGTGAAACTGGTACGTGAGAGACCGTACCTGGCGCCCAGTTCTGAGGTAACGAGATGGCCTTCGCTCCGCCGCGGTTCGCGCGCGGACACCCTCCATCCCTGTCCCGCCGATCGCGAGTACACCAAAACCCTTGTGTTTTTGACGGCGCTTCCGCTCCCCCGCGAGAATAAAAATTAGAATTGAAAAAGCGTCGCAATATATATATATATGTATATATATATATATATATATATATATATATATGTTACATATATATACACACACAGGTTTTGTAATATATTAAATATAATTAATTTTTTTATAAATATGGAATTAAAATATGAAATTAAGAAAAATAGTGCGATTTTCCACACTACCCATGAGATATTACCAATGGCGCGTTAGGTTTTTTATGTGGACCTTCGCCTGGAGCCCTATTATACCACATTCCATTATTTCATTATATTTTATAAGTATGATGTCTGTTATACAGACAATATATTTTTTATATTCTAGTTTTTCCAAGTATGGTGTCTGTTAGACAGACAGACAGACAGACAGACAGACAGACAGACAGACACACACACACACACACACACACACACACACACACACACACACACACACCAGATATTTTTCATTTTCTTGCTTTCTGCAAGTATGGTGTCTGTTATACAGACAAGATATTTTTTATATTCTTACTTTTTAGAAATATGGTGTCTGTTAGACAGACAGATAGACACACACACACACACACACACACACACACACACACAGGTTTTTTATGTGGACCTTCGCCTGTAGCGCGATTCTGTAATTCGTTATATTTTTAACGACATAGAACGGATAGAAACGGTTATAGTTACGATACCGACTTTTGTCGCATGTAACGAGAATCCTATATCGACTGTGTGATTCTGTAACGCGTAATAACGATACTTTGACGCTACATAATGTGACAACGAAACATCGTTATTTAACGTTGTCGTTATGCGTCTAAGCCAATAAGAAGACGCGTATGAATATTAGGTACATCACAGAATCTTACTGTGATCATACTTCATACAATAATCTAAAAGATCGTCTGGACGAAAAGTTTATCCGAATTTGTACAATAAAATATATAATTATATAAATATATAATAATTTATTTGTAAAGTATATAATTCGCAATGGTACCTATATCACAGTAAGTATACAAGATTTTGATAATAAAGTAAACTACGTATTATTTTGCACATAACATATACTGTATTTATCGTTGTCTGACTTTTATAAAGTTATGTGTTTAAAAACGTCCTCATCGATTAAAATTTTATTCGATATGTAGTATATATTACGTGTATTATATATTTTGAATAAAATTTTCCTCGAAAAAGACGTTTTAGAACCCAACTTAATCGCTAATGAAAAATCAGATATTGTATTTGTTTGTTTACTTCTATTTGTGATTTGTATGTATTTGCTTATTCTATAAATATAGGTTTATTTTTTTCTTAGAAAAGAAAATAGAGTGGGAATAAAAAAAAGGCAGGGAAAGGCAACGTCAGCACAAATAGATTATATGGTCGATTATTTTGTTCAACATCCGCATGCAGCAACAGGGAAATTTAACAGTGTAGACAGTAATCTTTAGGGCGTGGTAAGACACCGTACACAGGATTAGATTAAGATATAATAATACTTTATTGTGTATAAAATCTGAGAACGAGAACGAATGTTACAACGTGTCTAAGAGTCGGTCCGGAAGGCTAGTGAGTGTGTCACGTGAGTTACAAGTTAACTGTTAGATGGCGTCATTGCCGTTTTTGTCTTCTTGATTTTAACACTCCTCCTCAATGACGTCGTCCTTGTTGCCATGAAATGTCTCCAATCCAGCTTCCTTTGACAGTTCGCGTAATCTTATGTGCTGTATTGCTTTCGTAAGCATATCTGCAAGCATTTCTTCACTCGCACAGTATTCGAGTAGGATTATGTTGCCCTCATTTAGATCTCTCACAAAATGATACTTCGTGTCCACATGTTTTAATCTCTTGCTGAAGTTTTGATTCCTGGCTAGCTTAATACAGCTTTGATTGTCTTCATAGATCTTCACTGGCAGCTTGACGTCTTCTTGAAAATCCTTTAGCAACTTCTTCAGCCATAACATCTCCTGACATCCGTCACTCAGCGCGATATATTCTGCTTCTGCAGATGATAATGCCACACAGGATTGCCTTCTGCACGCCCAACTGATCGTGCTCCCACAGTATTTGAATAAATATCCACTGTTTGATTTCCTGTCTTCTCTTGATCCTGCCCAGTTGGCGTCCGCGTAACCGATGAGTCCTTCTTCCTTTAGTCTGTCATTTCCGAGTTTAAGTTTGTAGTCAATCGTGTACTTGAGGTATCTCGCGACTCTCTTTGCTTCTATCCAGTCCGTTTCCGTTGGGTTGTTCAATTTTCTGCTCAGTATTGCAACTGCAGCCTTAATGTCTGGTCGCGTACATGTAGCTATGTACAGCAAGCTTCCAATTCAACTCTGAAAATTCTTGTTATTTTGCAGAATCTTATGATCCTCTAGATTTTCGTATCCTACGCTTAGTGGTATTTTTGATCCTTTGGCATCCTTTAATCCAAATGTTTTTAATATATTACATATGTGCTTTCTTTGATGTAAATAGTAAACTTCTTTATCCGTCTGTATCTGGATTCCTGAATATTCTTTAATATTTCCGAGTTTTGTTAAGTTATACGAATTTGATAATATCCTTTCTAGCTTGATTATTTCTTCCGTGCTATTGGACGAGATTATTATGTCGTCTACGTAAATTGTTACATAATTTTTAATGTCCTTATCATGCTTTATGTAAAGGCATGTATCAGTTTTACCTTGTGTATATCCTAGTTTTATTAGCTTATCTGAAATACATTTGTTCCACAGATTTGCTGACTGTTTTAATCCATAGAGGCTTTTGTTCAATTTTAGTGCGTATTGCTCTTTTCCTTTGACTGTATACCCTTTAGGTTGTTGCATGTAAATTGTTTCTGCTAGATCCGCATTGAGAAATGCATTTTTTATATCATAGTGCAGTACTTGTAATTTGTCTCTGTTTGCGATGGTTAGTAGAATCCTGAGCGTCGTTTGCTTAACTACAGGTGCAAAAACTTCGTGATGATCTATACCATATTCCTGACTGTAGCCAAGTGCGACTAACCTCGCTTTATAACGAACTGTTCTTCCTTCTTCATCCTTTTTGAGCTTGAACACCCACTTGCATCCTATAATCTTTACGTTTTCCGGAGGTTTCATTAATTTCCATGTCTTGTTCGCAATTAGTGACTCGTATTCTTCATCAAGAGCTTTCCTCCAGTTAATTCTGTCTTTTCCTGTCAGTGCTTCTTCAATTGTTTTTGGTTCGTCGTCTTCATGCATTGTCATTCCCGCAAATTCATTAAACCTTAATGGTGGTACTCCTTTATTTGTCCGTTCAGATGCTCTTCGTGGTGTTGCCGTTATATCTAGTTCTTCTGTTGATTGCTTCGTCTTCTTCTTATCTTTTTCAATTTGTGTCTTTTCTTCTGCAGATGTATCTTCTTTCTTCTCGCTGATTTCTATTTCTGCTTCTGATTCTTCACTCTGCTTCTCTTTACGAGGCTCCTCCTGGTTCTGTTTTTCATCCAGAAATATAACTTCTCTACTGATAGTTATTTTGTCCGTCTTTTTATCTAGTAGCCTGAATGCTTTCGACTGATCACTGTATCCTACAAAATGTAGCTTCCTTGCTTTACTATCTAATTTGCGCCTTAACTCGTCTGGAATCTTCACATATGCCTCACATCCAAATACGTGTAAATTCTTTAAGTTTGGTTTCTGCGAAAACCATTTTTCATATGGCGTACCATTATTACATTTTGTTGGTAATCTATTTTGTAGGTAATTAGCTGTAGTTACCGCCTCACCCCAGTATTTTTTGGCTAATCCGCTATCAATTATCATACACCTGGCCATTTCCATTAAGTATCTGTTTTTTCTCTCTGCCTTGCCATTTTGCTGTGGCGAGTAAGGTGCCGTAAGTTCTATCTTGATACCCTCCTCCTTAAGGTAATCTGTCAGCTGTTTGTTAACGTATTCTTTGCCGCGATCTGATCTTAATACCTTAGGTTTTCTGTTGAACTTATTCTTGACTGCTCCGATATACTCTTTGACGTATCTGAAAACCTCCGATTTGTGTGCTAGCAAGAACACTTCTGTATAGCTGCTATGGTCATCGATCATGGTTAATACGTACCTTTTGCCACCGGGAGTAGTAGTTTGCATGGGGCCGCAAACATCACTGTGTATGATATCCAGAATATCCTTTGTTTGTCTGTTCGATATTTTTGGGAACGGTTTTTTACTTAATTTTCCTTGGATACAGTCCTCACATACTTCCTTAATGCCACATTCTTGTATCGTAATGCCGTATGCCATATCTTCTCTGGCTAGTTTCCTGATTGCATCCGGATCCCTGTGTCCTAGCTTTCTATGCCATGAGTGAATACATTTGCTTGAATGCATTTTCGTTGATGATAACGCTTCATGTTTTACATTGAGCTTATACAAATTTCCTGCGCTTTCTGCTGTGACGATTATTTCTTGATCCTTTAGTATGTTGCATGTTGTTTCTTTAAATTCTATTGTGAATCCGTTTTCCGTAATTTTCTTTACTAACAATAAATTACTGTGTAAGCCTGGTATGTATAGGACATTTTTTAATGTGATTATTTTGTTAATATTTCCATTGGAACAACTGATTCTTCCTGATCCTATACCCATTACCTTGACTTCCTTTCCGTTTGCAACAGTGACTCTATCTTCTATAGTTGTGAAACTTACGTTGAAGAATTCCTTGCTATTCGTCATGTGACTTGTGGCACCCGAATCTATGTACCACGATTCCTTTGAAAAGTCTTTATTGTCTATATTGAAGCAAATATTGTCCTTATCCGTAGTTGCTTTATTCACCTTTTCGGTTTTTTCTTTCCAAGCTTTGTATTTTTTGCAGTCCCTTTTCATGTGGCCTTTCTTCTTACAGAAAAAACATTCCATGGGATCCTGTTCTGGTCTTGTGTATTTTCTGTTATCACGTACCTTTAAAACCTTATCTTGTGCTTCATTCATCGCAGCTGTGTTGCTCGATCTCCTGCGGTATTCGTCAATGAGCTTTCCCTTCACTAGACTGATAGTTAAATCCTTTTCTGGCCTGCTTTCAAGCGCATTTATCAGACTGTTATAAGAATCTGGAAGACTGCCAAGTAACATTGCAATAAATAATTCTTCTTTAATATTCTCACCGATTGCTTCTAATTTATCTTTAATTACTGACATATTTATAATATGTTCCTCAATATTACCGTTTTCTGCAAGTTTCATGCCGCATAGATTCTTTAGTAGTATAACCTTACTTGATAATGAAGCCTTCTGGTGATAATCTCGCAATGCTTTCCATGTTTCTGCCGCCGTTATCTTACTGCGGATGTGTGTGAGCTGATTGTCTTCCACCAGGAGTCCGATCATTGCTCTTGCTTGCGCGTCTCTATTCAGCCACGCAGCATCCAGCTGTGCTGGTTGCTCTTTATGTACAACATCCCATAGGCCTTCTCTTATGAGCAACAACTCTACCTTATACTTCCATGACTCGTAATTGTCGTTGTTCAACTTTGCGACTATCACACGAGGTGTTTCCGCCATTTTTCGTGCTTTCTTCTTGTATCGCCTTAACCTGTACTTTACACAGCCTTTATACTACCTTTATTCTCTTAATTAATCCCGATTCTGGGCCCATAACCTGTAGACAGTAATCTTTAGGGCGTGGTAAGACACCGTACACAGGATTAGATTAAGATATAATAATACTTTATTGTGTATAAAATCTGAGAACGAGAACGAATGTTACAACGTGTCTAAGAGTCGGTCCGGAAGGCTAGTGAGTGTGTCACGTGAGTTACAAGCGGTTACTGTTAGATGGCGTCATTGCCGTTTTTGTCTTCTTGATTTTAACAAACAGTCTTCATGGAAATTCTGATTTAAGAGGATCTTGGGAGCAATTAGTAGTTGATCTTAACAAAATGGCAAAAGATGGTAAAATCAAAAATGTAAAGTCATGGAAAGCGGTAAAAAAATTAATTTATTTTTCTTTAAAAAAAATGTGTTAAATACTATTATAATATTTTAAAAATAATTATAAATTTAAAAAAATTACTTTAGAAATAATTATAAATTTAAAAAATTTCTTTTAGACATGACGAGACAACAAAACTGCGGTTTCTCAAAAAATAGCAAAAATTCGAGCCAATCGAACAGCAACAGGAAATATTGGTGGTCCTCCTTTGAAATTAACTGAGCGAGAAGAAAAAATTTTAGGAAATATGGGTTTTGACTACGTCGAAGGAGTGCAATGTCCTGATGCTTTCCCAGAGGAACAAGTAATAACAATTTATTATATATATGTATATATATATATATATATATATATATATACATACTCAGCAATAATAATTTTAAAATAAAATAATAAAGAGAGATATCTTAGTCAGTGTTGTTTTATTCAGCTAGAAAAGATACGTTTTAACTATATCAAAAAATCGATAAATTTGTTTGTATTGTAAGATACTTATTGTTAGAAATAATATTCAGTTATAATAATGAGCGTCAACAAGACATTGTTTGATTCTTGAATATTTTTTTCAGCCACAAACAGTAGAATTGCTTTTTCAAGGACAAGAAGAAATTTTAGAGACTGTCACATTCACAATACGGAATAATGATAATACAGTCAATTTTATTGGTTAGTATATTTTATTACACATACATACTAAGTGTATCACCACAAATAATTATATAAAAATATAAATCAGCGTTGTTCTGAAAATAACACATTCCACTCTATTACTTATATTTTATTTTAGATTCTGTAATAATACCGAATTTAGAGACAGAAGGCGGCATTAATAGTCGTAAGTCATCTTCGCAAATGAATTTGAAAACGAGAGAATCACAGGCAAGAAAATAACCAATGGAAGAATCACAAGCGGAAGCAACGCAAACAGAAGAATCACAGGCAGGACAAATGCAAGCGAAAGACTCACAGACAAGAGAGTCAAACGCGACAGTTTCGCAGACTCCTAAGAATACACAAATCTGCTAAAGTTACAAGACGAGGTGAATATCGTTGTATTATAGATATCCATTTTCTTGTACAAAATGCTATAATTTTCGTTTATGTCAAAGTTTTTTTCTTTTTAAGGTCGTGAAAGGTTGGGTACGCAGTTGATGGATGCGAGAAATGAGTTTATTGCACTAACCGATCGTCAAATTACGTGTATGGAGGCAAGATCTTTTATACTATATTTTTCGAATATAAACTTTTTAAAAACGTGATTATAATAATTAAAGTGTTTTAAACACTTTTATGTTTTCTTTGTACAGATATTCGCCAAAGCAATGGAAAAAACAGCCCACAATAATCAAGAACGAAATGAAATATTGCGTGCTTTGATAGAAAATGAAAAAGCTCGTATGCAAACTTATCTGGATCTAACTGTAATCATAAAAGACTGTATTCAAATTTTAAAACGGCAATAAGCGAAGTATTATGTGATATTTTGTTTTTGTTTATAAAAGTATTATATAAAATCAACCAAAGAGCTGTGCTATAGTAATACCTACAGTATTTTTCGTTTTAAAATAAAAGTATTTTAACAGTTTTTTTTTTTTTAATTGGAAGTAAAGTTATTTTTTTTTTCGTATAGTATTGCTAGCAATATATTTGTTATATTCATAGGTTTTCTTCTTTTCTTAGTTTTATAACATTATCTATATTATATTATTCACAGACTCTCAAATTATTTATTCGTTTAATAAAGTAGTTTTTGCAGTATTGTCTGATATTTTATTTGCATTTTACTGCAGTAAAATATTAATATTAATGTTGCTTACATTGAAGATATAATTTAAAAAATATTTATGCAATGTAAAATGTTTATTTTTGTATGAATATGAATACGAAATAAAAAACTTGAATCTTATATTTAAATATATTTTTTATTTATTTTGTTTAAATCATACATACTTGAAGCATATCATTTTGATAAGAAAAATAAAAAAATTTTGAAAATATTACTGTTCAGGACAAAGCTGCCAGATCTCCGCCGCAAGCAACATGCAACACGGCGTGGAGGGGGTAATGAGGATGTAAACGTAAACGTACGTGTGAGCTCGGCGCTTCGGCTAGCTTCGGATAGTAGAAGAGGACAGAATACAATCTTCTGTCTCCTTCCTACCGAAAGACGGGCAACACGCGACGCGTCACGCTCTTCAATATCTCGATATGCGCTCAATGTTTCTTTTACAGCATTTTTATTGTATAATGTATTTAGAATATGTATCTGTATATATATATATATATATATATATATATATGTATATATATATAATATTTAATATATTTAATATATTTATAATATACAGGGTGAACCATCTAATTTTACCACCTTAAATAACTGTTGAATTAAGTATTGTATGTAAAATGTTTTCATACAAAAGTTGCATGGTATCAAGGGGGACACATGATGTATTAATCGCTTTTGTGCTATCTTGCTTTTTTACGGAGATATCAAAGTCATCTTCAACTTCTTAAATGGAATACCCAACTTTTTATTTTATCGTTCGAAAGAGAATCGACTTCTGAGTAAAAAAGTATTAACATACATATGGTCTATAGCCAACATTTATTAAGCTATTAATGAACAAAGTTTTAATGTTTCAGATACTTTAAAGAATGATAGTTATAGTAATATTAGGTTGTGGTGTACAATGTCATTGAGTATGTTTGTCAACAAATTCGCTTAGGTTAGGTTAGGTTAGGAAATAATGGACTCAACGACATGAATACATTTATCTTCTATTGCTAGTTTTCTACATAAATTTATTTTTCATAATAAGTGCTCGAAATGTCGACCATTTTCAGTAATACATTTTACAAATCGATATTGTAACGAATGGCGTACTGCTTGTAGCGTCTCAGGAGTTATTCGACTACATGCTGCAATGATACGTTGTCGCATATTCTCTTGGGTTGTAGGTACTTCTTTGTATATTTCTTCTTTTAATTTACCCCACAGAAAAAAATCCAGTGGAGTTAAATCTGGTGAGCGAGCGGGCCAGTTTATTGTAGGACCATTTCGCCCAATCCAGCGACCCTCGAACATGTTATTTAGTACCGCTCTGCTTATTCTTGCATTATGTGCAGGACAACCGTCATGCTGATAAAACATAATTCGCCGGGATTCTAATGATATATTTTCCAATAGAACGGGCAAATCATTCAATAGAAAGTTAGCATATTTTTGTCCATTTAATAATCCTTCTATGAAAAAGGGTCTAATAAGATGATCGCCGATAATGCCACACCATACGTTAATGCTCCACGGTCTCTGATGTTCTACTTGACGAATCCAATGTGGATTATCTGCAGCCCAGAAATGCATGTTTCGTAAATTCACTTGTCCATGGTTTGTAAATGTAGCTTCATCGGTAAACAAATAATTCTCCCAAAAATAATTATTTTGTTGTAATGCCCATTCACAGAATTCCATGCGATTGCGAAAGTCTTCGCCATGCAATTCTTGATGAAGAGACACATGATAGGGATGGAACTTATGGCGATGAAGTACTCGAAGTACACTTGATTGGCTGATACCAGTGATTCGTGAAATGTTACGCGAACTAATATGCGGATTTACAACTACGGATGTTAAGACTGCAATTTCGCCCGCTTCACTCGTTTGTGGTTTTGTACGGACACGTTTATGCGATTGAACATTTCCTGTATTTCGAAATTGTTTAAAAAGATTTTTGAATGTACGACGCGAAGGATGTTTTCGTTCGGGATATGTTCTTTCGTACAAAATGCTTGCCTGCACTGCATTCTTATTACATTCACAGTAAATTATAATCATATCTGCTTTCTCAGCATTTGTGAATCCCATTTCTTTTATTACAAGTAACACTTTTATTACACACTTTTAGGACAAGTTGTAATCTCTGCTCAAGTAATACTAACGGAATGTATATGATTTCACGTATACTTGAGTTTGTTGATAAACACATACTCAATGACCTCGACATTGTACACCGCAACTATTACCATACCTACTACTATTACCATAGCTATCATTCTTTGAATTGAAACATTAAAACTTTGTTCATTAATAGCTTAATAAATGTTGGCTATAGACCATATGTATATTAATACTTTTTTACTCAGAAGTCGATTCTCTTTCGAATGATAAAATAAAAAGTTGGGTATTCCATTTAAGAAGTTGAAGATGACCTTGATATCTCCGTAAAAAAGCAAGATAGCGATTAATACATCATGTGTCCCCCTTGATACCATGCAACTTTTGTATGAAAACATTTTACATACAATACTTAATTCAACAGTTATTTAAGGTGGTAAAATTAGGTGGTTCACCCTGTATATATATATATATATATATATATATATAAATATATATTATTAAATATATATATAATATATACAGGGTGAGCCATTTTAATTTATCCACTCCAATAACTTTTTTATATTTGAATGTACAACAAAATGTTTCAAATAAAAGTTGCTTGACTTCGAGGGGGACAGAAGATGGGTGGCAAAAATTTGACCTTGGATTGTCATTTGAGGGTCACATAAAGGTTACTTTTAATTTCTTAAATGGAACCCCCTATTTTTCATTTACCCCATATTTTTTTGTAGCTTATCTCGAGAGCTTTCCAAAACACTATAATTAAGTACCTTTTCATTAACTATGTGTTTTCGGTAATTATTCGGAAAATGGTACACCTCATCGATTTTATTGCTCTTTGGATATGTTGTGGAGAAAATTATTCTGAGTAAATCTCTGCAAAAATCAAATGGGGGACGACATTGGTTTAGGAGATATAACAAGTTAAAGTTTCAAAATTTTAATGCTTGTTGCCGCAATATCTCACCATTATACGACTCTATTTAAAAATGTAAACATGTTTAGTTTTGTGTGATATCGGTGTTATACATTTGCAAAATTCACTTCTATCCAGGGCCGGATTAACGTAATGGTCAACCCGGTTTTTGCCGGGGGCCTCGCAATTAGGGGGGCCTCAAGTTTGTTGAAATATTTTTCCCCCCCAAAAAAAAAAAAAAGAAAACCATTCAACAACAAATTAGCAAATAAAAATTTTTTTTTTAATTTGTGAAATGCTCAGCGCTTGACGCTCAGTGACGATGTGCCGACGCCACTGACAGCATCGAGCCGCCGAGCCGCCGAGCGCCGTCGAGTCGCCGAGCGCCGAACCGCCGAGCCGCCGAGCACCGATCACTGATAGCGACGGCAGCGGCGCGCGGTGCTTGCGACTCTACTCGACAAGTCTGCAATAAGCTCCATTCGTCCGCTACTACTTCTTGCGCTCGCTAGAGAAATGTAACTTGCGGGCTTTAAATATCAGTCTAGATCAAGAAACAGCTTCGTATATTTTCTAAGAGATAATTTATTTGCGCTTAGGATTAATGAAACTTTTAAGTTTTGATTGAGAATAAAGTAATTTATTTCCAACGCTTGTAGTAAGAAATACTAAAAAAAGAGAAGCCAGGAAATTAATTAGTGTCTTTTTTTGTTGCTTTGTGCCTTTCTATTTCCTTCTTTTGCTATTTTTTACGGCACATTTATAGCAAAATGAAACGAAATTTTGAAAGTGGAGCTCAAAAAAGGAAAAAAGTTAAAAAAGAAGAATTATTCATTAAAAATCTGAAAAATATAAATTCGTATTTTCAAACAAAAAATACTAGCACTGAAAATAATACAGATGTCACTACTCTGTCTGTTAATTTAGATTCCTCTGTGTCTAATTTTTCTTCCATTTTACATTCCGATCAAAATGATAATACTGAAACTGTCAATTCTTATTCTGATAATGACAACGGATCTAAAGAACAGAGTACAGATCCACCATTGAAACCACACATTTTGGAAATCGGTCCATCTACATCTAATTCTTCCAACTATATTGAATCAAATTATAATAATGATCAGAAAAATAATAATGGACAAAGTGCTATTCCTCATATTTCTGATAGTCAATTAAATGAACCAAGTTCAGATCCAGCTTTATGGGAGTTTTTTCGAGGAAGTCGAAACATATTACAGGAATACTGGATTAAAAACGGATCTACAAAATGCCAAAATTTCGATATACATGCGGATTATAAGGCGTCAGTTCGAAACTATGAAAGTATTGAAGGAAACAAAAAAATTAATCGACCCAGAAAATTACAAAATTCCTATTTTTACCGGGAACTTCAAAATGGAGAAAAAATTAAACGCGAGTGGGTTTTATATTCGCCATCTAAAGGCAAAATCTTTTGCTTTTTTTGTAAATTGTTCAATGAGTCGGATAGTTCATTTACAACTGGCTTTAATGACTGGAAACATGGATTAAAATCCATTTCAGATCATGAAAATAGCTCTGAGCATAGAAAAAATTTATATACTTATATCAGGCGCACAAAAGTAGTCGGAAGAATAGATACTGAACTACAACTTCAACTTAACGAAAAACGTAATTACTGGATTGAAGTATTTCGAAGAATAGTTGCTGTAATAAAATTTCTAGCATCAAGAGGTTTGCCTTTTAGAGGTAGCAATGAAATTTTCGGTTCTAACAGAAATGGTAATTACTTAGGAATGTTAGAACTAATAAGTGAATTTGATCCATTTTTGCGCGAACATATTAAAAAGTTTGGAAATAGTGGACGAGGAAAAGCTTCTTTTCTTTCCTCAACAATATGTGAGGAATTAATCGAGATTATGGGGAAAAAAGTATTTATGGGAATTATAGCCGAAGTACGACAAGCGAAATATTATTCTATTTCAATAGATTCAACGCCTGATGTAAGTCATGTAGATCAATTGACTTTCATTATCCGATATTGTAAAAACGGTAAATCAGTTGAACGATTCTTAAAGTATACCGATTTATGGGCACGACGCAGAGAATCTGTGTGAAGTTGTCATCAAATTTCTAAATGAAAATGATATATCCATTTCAAATTGCAGAGGCCAGTCGTATGATAATGCCGCAAATATGGCTGGACGATATAATGGATTGCAAGCCAGAATTAATGACATTAATTCTTTAGCATTTTTTATTCCCTGTAGTGCACATTCTCTAAATCTTGTTGGCGTTCAGGCCGCAGAATCAACAAAAGAAGTTTGTAAATATTTTGATTTCGTTCAAAACCTATATACTTTCTTTTCTGCGTCAACGCACCGATGGGCTGTATTAATAAGAGCATTAGCTACTTTAGGTCCAAGACAAAAAGTAGTTAAAAATTTGTCTGATACGCGCTGGTCAGCTCGTGCTGATGCTGTTTTCGCATTAAATAATGGATATGAACCTATCAAAACAGCTTTAGAATCACTCATTACTGCTGAAAATGAATCCGAAGAAACTAAAACCCGAGCTACTGGTTTTAAGAAAAATATGGAAAAATTGGAAACCGTTTTTTTAACTATTTTTTGGAACGATGTATTAATAAGACTTAATAAAACGAATAAAATGTTACAGAAAACAACGTTGACCTTGTCTGTTGCTGTCAAAATGTTGAAATCTTTGACGTTATATATTAGCGAAAAGAGAAATAAATTTGATTGGTACGAAAAGCGTGCAAATGAGATTGCACTAAATTCTGTCTATCAAGATATTAACAAACGCATCAAAAAACGTAGTACTCGTTTGACTTATGTCGATAATACGGATACACCAGATGTGATTCTAGAAGGAAGTGAAAAATTTTAAATTGAAGTTTTCTTGCCTATTATTAATACACTTTTAAATAATTTGACTAAACGCTCTAAAGCTTATGAAAACATTTTTGAAATATTTGGATTTTTGGAAATTTTGACTAATATAAATGAACAAACGTTGACAAATTCATGTGCACATTTTGCTTCTATTTACAATAAGGACATAAATAAAACAGAATTTACATCAGAATGTTTTCATTTAAGAGCATATTTAAAAGATGAATTAAAAATTAATTCACAGTTATGGCAAAAAGAAAAATTTTCTACAGAGAAGGAGGAATATAAAGATGGGACAAAAGATACAGAAGGTCAGGAAAAAATAAAAGAGCAGGAGGAAGAAATGAGTGAATCGGAAAGAACTAACGATAGACAAAGTGATAGTGATCAAGAAGCAGATGTTAATAAAGAAAAATTTGAAAATGTCTCAATAGAAAAATTAAATTTAAAAAGTTTGTATTACTATCTATATGAAAATCAACTTTTTGAAGCTTTTCCAAATGTAGAAATAGCATTGCGCATTTATCTTTGTATGATGATCAGTAATGCTACAGGGGAGAGATCATTTTCAAAATTAAAATTGATTAAGAATGTTTTAAGAAATACAATGACAGAGGAAAGGTTGAACAATTTGAGTATTATTAGCATTGAAAACGAATTTTTTAAAACATTAAATTTCGATGATATTATTCAAGATTTCGCGAATAAAAAGTTAAAAAGATTTGGTATATAAATGATTTATTTGATGATATATAATCGCTTTTCTATTTTTATTTACATAAACTAATTTTAATCAATATTACTCTAAAATATGTATTAAAAGAAAGACAAATAAAAATTTTTTATTGTTCATTAAAAAGTAAAAAAAAATAAAAATCTCAAAAAAATTATAAAAACAAAAAATCAAAAAAACCATAAAAACTATAAAAACAAAAAAAAAACAAAAAGAAAAAACTCCATTGATGGGTCTCCACCTTGACGTGGTAATGGAGCTTAGGAATACGATTTCTGACCAAGAGGAACCCAATATTTAATAAAGCCATTATAACATAGCCAGTATTATTGGACATAGTAATAAGGGGCCTCATTACAAGAGATGGCCGGGGGCCTCAAACATGTTTAATCCGGCCCTGCTTCTATCATCCTCTGCTTTCGGTACTAAGCGAGGTCCACCTTTACCATCCCCTGCTTTCGGTACGAAGCGAGGTCTATAATTGTACTTTTCACGCGAAGCAAGGTTCACCCCTACAAGTACACGCCCAGACTGCACACCCCCCCCACCCCCCCCGTTGCAAACTCCATGCAAAGGAAGATTTCACATGGGTTCGCAACGGGGGGGTGGGAGGTGGGGGTGGGGTGGGGGGGGTGGGGGGGTGTGCAGTCTGGGCGTGTACTTTGTAACGCAAACATGTGCTTTTGAGAACGTAAACATGTTTACATTTTTGAATAGAGTCGTATAATGGTAAGATATTGCGGCAAGAAGCATTAAAATTTTGAAACTTCAACTTGTTATATCTCCTAAACCAATGTCGTCCCCCACTTGATTTTTGCGGAGGTTTACTCAGAATAACTTCCTCTACAACATATCCAAAGAGCGATGAAATCGGTGAGGTGTACCATTTTCCGAATATTTACCGTGTTTTCTTTACACTAATTGATTCCTCTCATTATTTTGTATATAAAAGTATGAAGGTAAGATAATCGAAAAATGAATGGTTTACTAGATATTTTATGGTTTATGTAAAATTAAGAAATTATTTCAAGCCTTATAACTCAAAAAGTACTTAATGAAAAGGTACTTAATTATAGTGTTTTGGAAAGCTCTTGAGTTAAGCTACAAGAATATGCAATAAAAAATGGGGGTTCCCGTTTGAGATTTAAAAGTTGCCCCCCATCCCACCCCCAGGGGAGCGGGGGCGGGGTCGATTTTGGTATCATTCGACGGCCCTCTTCGACAGGAACAATTTTTATTTTGAATATTATGTCGTAAAATGCGTATTTTTTGAGTTATTTCGATTTGTCAGGTTACATGAGACACCCTGTATATATATATATATATATATATATATATATATATATATATATATAGTATATATATGTATATATATACATGTATATATATATATATATACATACACATATATATATATATATATGCATTATTATAATTTATTCATTATTTATTTTATTTTTCAGAAAATAAACAAAACAAAAGAGGAGGCGGCCGGGCCCGAGCCCGTTGGTACATTCAACGGGGCAGGGGCAGCAGGAGTGGCTGGGGCGACCGAAGAGACGGGCGCGGCCGAAGAGGCGGCCAAGCCCGCGGAGGCCGAAGAGGCGGATGGGGGGGCGAAACAATAATTAAAAATTACTATTATTATTAAATATATAAAAAATTATTATTATTACTATTATTATTATTATTATATTATTATTTCTATTATTAGTAACAAATAAAAAATATAATTAATAATTCATAGAATATTTATTTATCCAATATTTTATCCTTTATTTTTATCCTTTATTCTCAGATATTTTTTTCTCCTATATATGAATACAATGTGGTATAATAGGACTCCAGACGAAGGTCCACATAAGAAAACCTAACGTGCCATTGGTGATACCTCGTGGGTGGTGTGGAAAATCGCCACACTTATTACATTTTTTTATTTTATTATTTTAATGTATATATATGAAAAAAATAAATTAAATTATTATATTAAATAATTATTATTAATATTTAAATAATTAATTATAATATATTTGTATAATATATTTATTATATATATATACACGGTGGGCCATTTTAATCGATGCACTCGAATATCTCGAAAACAGCACTCTTCAGAAAGAAATGTTTCAAACAAAAATTGTAGGGTGTGAAGGGGGACATAAGATGGTGTCATTGGTTTGACCTTGGATAGTCGTTTGAAGATCACGTGAAGGTCACCTTTAATTTCTTAAATGGAAACCCCCATTTTTCAATGCATATTCTTGTAGCTTATCTCGAGAGCTTTCCAAAACACTACAGACAAATGTTTTTTCATTAAGTACTTTTTGAGTTATAAGGGTTCAATGTTTGCAGTACTTCGATATAAAATGCAAAATATCTCGTAAAATATTTAGTTTTCGGTAGTCTTACCCTAATACTTTTATGCACAGGATAATGAGACAAAACTATTGGTACAAAGAAAACGCATGATTGTTTATAACAAAAAGTGCATTGCAAATTACACATTTTTTATTATAAACAATCATACGTTTTCTTTGCACCAATAGTTTTGTCTCATTATCCTGTGCATAAAAGTATTAGGGTAAGACCCGAAAACTAAATATTTTACGAGATATTTTGCATTTTATATCGAAGTACTGCAAACTTTGAAGCCTTATAACTCAAAAAGTACTTAATGAAAAAACATTTGTCTGTAGTGTTTTGGAAAGCTCTCGAGCTATAAGAATATGTAATGAAAAATAGTGGGTACAATTTAAGAAATTGAAGGTGACTTTTATGTGACCTTCAAATGACTTTCCAAGGTCAAACCAATGCTACCATCTTATGTCCCCCTTCACACCCTACAATTTTTGTTTGAAATATTTCTTTCTGAAGAGTGCTGTTTTCGAGATATTCGAGTGCATCGATTAAAATGGCCCACCGTGTATATATATATATATATATATATATATATATATATATACGAGTATATATATATATATATATATATATAATAAATATATTATAATATGAATTTGCATATACACTACTCAAAAGAAAATAAGGAACACTTTTTGTATACCGAAAAATGGGCTATTTTCAAGCGATTGTAACTCAGCGAAAAATGACCGCAAAAAAATTTTAAGAAAAGCGTTTTGAAGCTCGATGTTTCAACTTTAACGTACAATCGATAGTTTTTAAAGATCTTTTTATGTTTTCACTATTATGCCCTAAAAAAGGACACACAGTTTTTTTCCTTAAAATTACGTATTTTTGACGCTCTATAGCTAGATAAGAAAAATTCTCTCGATAAATCCAACTCAATTTTCAAAAAGCATGACATTTTCTCTACAAAATGATTTTTTTAAAACTTTCCTACAATTTTTTTTGGCTGAGTTACATGACTTTGAAGCTAAACCTGTATTTTTCAGAGCAATTGTCGTTACTCGGCGAAAAATCATCGTACGACATTTTTAAAAATAGCATTTTCAAGCATGATGCTTCAGCTTTAACGCGCTATCGATAGTTTTAAAAAATTTCTTCATCTTTTTAGTCCTATGCCCTAAGAAAGAAACACTGTTTTTTCCTTAAAATTACACATTTTCAACATTCTGCAGTTACTATAAAAAATTTTTTCTTAAAAAATTTAGATCAATCTTCGTAAAAACAACTTTTTTTATTACATTACTATAAAAAATTTTTTCTTAAAAAATTTAGATCAATCTCCGTAAAAACAACTTTTTTTTTACAAAATTCTTTTTTTAAAAACTTATTTACGATTTTTTTCGACCGAGTTACATGTCTTTAAAGACAACCTTAAATTTTATTAAAAAATGACGTTTACCGCCGGCATTAGCGTTACCCAATGTGCACCACGTGGAGGTTGCCGGTCAGGTTTTGCACATCGTATGTGTGTGTGTGTGTGTGTGTGTGCGCGCGCGCGCGCGCGCACGCGCTCGCGCGTGTGTGTCACACAGCAGAGATAAGGACCCCGCAGTTCGTCACTTCTGCAGTATTTAACGACTCCAAACCCTCTCTGCTGTGTGTGTGTGTTTAGTATTATGTATTGCCTCCTCTCTGCTCAATTACAGCTTGTAATCTCGCTCTCGCATGTTTATGCATCTCCGAATTAATTCCTGCGGAATTTCGTTCCAAATTTGTTTTAAAATTTCCGCTCAATCATCGAAATTTTGCGGCTGTTGTTCTCGACGTCTTAATCGTCATTCCATCTCGTCCCATATATGCTCGATTGGATTTAAGTCCGGGCTGTTTGCGGGATGGTCCAACAACGTAATGTTGTGTTCTTGAAAAAAACGGCGAGTTATGTTTGCCGTATGAGGACGAGCGTTGTCATGCATGAAGATGAAATTTCGATTATGGAGAGGCAAAACGTGAGGACGTAAAACATCAATTACGTATCGCACACTCGTTATTGCTGGAGGCAGGATTATCAAATCAGTTCGTCTTCTCATTGATATACACCCCCATATCATAACGGAACCGCCATTATGCGCTCGCATTGGCATAATGCAACGCCGATCATATCGTTCATTTCGACGACGCCAATTACGTATCCGAGCGTCATTGCCGTAAAGGCAAAAACTCTCTCAGTCAATAAGATGTGATCGCGCGCAAATTGCAAGCGAACTTGACGATGTGCAATTGTTAATCTCGGCACTTGCGCACAAGAACGAGATCGAAACTCGGCTTCTCTTAAACGATTTACGAATCGTTGGAGCGGATACATTTAAATGATTAATTTCCTCGGAAGCACGCCTTGCAGTATTATTCGTCTTTGTAACACATGGCGAATAATTTCTCGATCTTGTCTCTCCGTCGTCATTCGACGACAACCACTGTCTTGACATCTCGCGTAATGTCCTGTCTCTTGATATCACGACCACGCTCTACTCACTACCGAAACAGACACTTCAATACGTTGCGCTACATAACGCATGCGAAAGCCTTCTTCCAGAAGTGCAATTATCTGTGCAACTTCTGTTACTGATAAATGTGTACGCGGCATTTTCGTGTAAAAATTTACTCGCCGAAAATTTCGTCTCGCTTATTGCACAGTGAGACTCGCCTGCGTACTAAACATTTAGATATTTAGTTGTTTTAGTCTAATTGTTCAAAAATATTCCGCGTAGCGTAATGTGTATGATAATATTAGTACACGTGTAGTAATGTTAGACACGTATGATCAACGTCAGACACGTGTCTAAATTTGATGAGATGGAACGACAATTAAGACGTCGAGAACAACAGCCGCAAAATTTCAATGACTGAGCGGAAATTTTAAAACAAATTTGGAACGAAATTCCGCAGGAATTAATTCGGAGATGCATAAACATGCGAGAGCGATTACAAGCTATAATTGAACAGAGAGGAGGCAATACACAATACTAAACACACACACACAGCAGAGAGGGTTTCGAGTCGTTAAATACTGCAGAAGTGACGAACTGCGGTGTCCTTATCTCTGCTGTGTGACACACACACACACACACACACACGATGTGCAAAACCCGACCGGCAACCTCCACGTGGTGCACATTGGGTAACGCTAATGCCGGCGGTAAACGTCATTTTTTAATAAAATTTAAGGTTATCTTTAAAGACATGTAACTCGGTCGAAAAAAATCGTAAATAAGTTTTTAAAAATAGAGTTTTGTAGAAAAAAAGTTGTTTTTACGGAGATTGATCTAAATTTTTTAAGAAAACATTTTTTATAGCAACTGCAGAATGTCGAAAATGTGTAATTTTAAGGAAAAAAACAGTGTTTCTTTCTTAACGCATAGGACTAAAAAGATGAAGAAATTTTTTAAAACTATCGATAGCGCGTTAAAGCTGAAGCATCATGCTTGAAAATGCTATTTTTAAAAATGTCGTACGATGATTTTTCGCCGAGTAACGACAATTGCTCTGAAAAATACAGGTTTAGTTTCAAAATCATGTAACTCAGCCAAAAAAAATCGTAGGAAAGTTTTTAAAAAATCATTTTGTAGAGAAAATGTCATGCTTTTTGAAAATTGAGTTGGATTTATCGAGAGAATTTTTCTTATCTAGCTATAGAGCGTCAAAAATACGTAATTTTAAGGAAAAAAACTGTGTGTCCTTTTTTAGGGCATAGTAGTGAAAACATAAAAAGATCTTTAAAAACTATCGATTGTACGTCAAAGTTGAAACTTCGAGCTTCAAAACGCTTTTTTTATAATTTTTTTACGATCATTTTTCGCTGAGTTACAATCGTTTGAAAATAGCCTATTTTTCGGTATACAAAAAGTGTTCCCTATTTTCTTTTGAGTAGTGTATATTAAAAAATATAAATTAAGTATAAATAAATATACTGAAATATATTTCGATTAAAAGAAAGCACGTCTATTATATGTGTAATTATATATCAAAAAATTTTAATTTTAATTTCAATATTAAAAATCATATTGTATAATAATATAAAAAGGGGACAATAGTTTCCACATCATCCATGAGGTACTATTGTTGATGCGTTTTTTTTAAAGTGATTTCCCCAGTAGGCCTATTCCACTAGAGAGGACAATAACAAATAATAATAATAAAATGTGGGAAGGAAAATTTTATATGTATTAATACAAAGTTAATAAGTAATGCAAAAGTTAATAATATAAAAATATAGAATATTTTCAGAAATATTAATTTGATTTTCTAGGCCGTTTACAATTTACTAGAGACGAAATATCGATAGGAATATTAGATGAACTGGTTCGCATTAGCGAAGATAAAGATGTATCACTCAAACACGAACGTTTATCAGTTTTTATATATTTTAATTTTGAAAAGGAGCATTCGCATAAATATGTGGATCCAAACATTGAAAAAATTCGGAGGCTAAAATTAATAAGTCTTGGATAATTTGATCTATTTAAAATTTTAAAAAAGTCTATCCCTTTTTCTGACCGCGTTTTGAGACTTACATCATTTTGCAAATCGCAAAGTTCTTCTTGAAATTCTAAATTTTGTTCCTCAATTTTAACCGTAAAAGGATTTTCAAAAAGAATTAGATCTTTTCTAAGTGTTTCGAAATCACGGAAACACGTATCAAACTGAGCTATTAATGATTCTATTAAATGAAGATGTTTCTTAAAGTTACAATCTTTGCCATGTTCTGTAAAAAGAATTTGGCAAGAGGGATAAAAATGAAAGGTACCGCTTTCTGTATGATTTTTGAATAATAATAATTTCCTACGGAATGAGTCAATATGACTTACTAATTGCGAAATTGTTTGATTTGCCTTTTGCAGCTTTAGATTTAAATTATTTAAATGGGAAGTTAAGTCGGTGATAAAGGCAAGTTCAGAAAGAAAATCTAAATCTTCAAAAAGAGGTATAAAATCGTCACATTTTGCTAGAGACATTTCTTGCAAGAAAATGAAGATTTCTTAGCGCAAAAAAATTCTCTAAACATCTTCCGGCACTAAGCCATCGAACCTCACAATATAGAGGTATATCTTTATAAATAGCATTATGTTCCTGTAGAAAAGATTGAAATTTTCGATGAGAGAGGAATTTATTACCGCCTTTAATTACATTAATAATTTTCGAAATAATTTGCATTGCGGTACACAGTTTAATTGCTTTTCCACATAATGCTTCTTGATGTATGATACAATGAATAATAGGAAACTTTAAATCTCGCTGCTTTATTTGGCCGAAGAATCCAATTTTTGAACCTGTCATCGCCTTTGCACCGTCAATTACGATAGCGGAACATTTGGAAAAATCGATGTTAAATTTTTTTAATGTTTGTTTTACAGCTTTGAAAATATCTATAGCCGTTGTTGTATCGTGCAATGGTACGAAATCTAAGAGCTCCTCGACACATGAGAAATCGTGTTGTACGATTCGAGCAAAAATACTCAATTGACTCACGTGTCGATTATCGGTGCTTTCATCGAGACATAACGAGAAATATGAGCACGTTGCCAATAAATATTTCAATTTTTCTTCTAGGGAAGACGCGATATGAGTAATTCTCGATGCTACTGTCTTTTTACTCAGTGGAATACTCGAAGCTTCTGAAAGAGTTAGTGAATTTCCGAATGATTTTACAGCTTCGATAAGACATTCTTTTACAAATTCGCCTTCAGTGAATGGTTTTGAATTTTTCGCGATAAGATGCGATATGGAATACGAAGCAATAACTGCTTTTGCAGAAAATATAGCGTCATTATCGATGTCAAGAACTGAAGTACAGTTTTCTCCAGATACTAATTTTAATCCTTCTATCAAATTAAATTTTTCTTGATCCACATATTTTGCATATTCCTTGAAATGTTTTCGTTTATAATGTTGTGACGACGCCTTTGCGTCATCACTGTAAATATCTTGTATATAGTTATATTATATTCATTCAATATTTGTTCATTATTCAATATTTGTTATATTATATTCATTCAGTATTTGTAATATTGTTTATATTATTTGGTCTTTCTTGAGTTCATAAAATAAAAGACGTTAAAGGAAACAGGCCCCTGCGCAAATTCCTGACACTATAACTCGACGCCTCTGGCACCCACCAGCGATTCCGCCTATGAGCTCTCCCCCACCTAATCTCACTCCCTCCCGGATGCACGCAAGCGTGGGGGATCCTCGGGCAGTATATAAGCCGGCTCGCGCGACAGACCGGTACCTATTTCTCTCCAGTTTCCGACCTGATCAGAACCTCTGGGAATAACCGAGGCATCTCGAATCCTGACCGTTCCCGCTGACGGAGACGGGTGTGACCTCTCCGCCGCCTGGGTTTGCCCGGCATTCGGCTTCCTGACCGTGCACGCCGACGGAGACGGGTTTGACCTCTCCGCTGTCTGGGTTTGCCCGGCACTCGGCTTCCTGACCGTGCACGCCGACGGAGACGGGTTTGACTTTTCCGCAGCCTGGGTTTGCCCGGCACTCGGCCTCCGCCCACCGCCGTACGGTGAACTCCGCAATCGCGACGCGCTCGACGATCGAAATCGCGACCGACCGCCTAGATTAAGCATACCGTAATCTTCCGTAGGCTAAGTTAGAAAGATAAGTACCTGCGCATTGTCATAGGGTAAGCTCGCGTAAAATAAGTTAATTGTACTCTCTCGTAGGATAAGCTGTTTATAATCTTTCATATGCTAAGTTGTTGCGCTCTCATATAGGATAAGAAGATTTACAAATAAAAGCTTGTTTAAACTAAAAGAGGACTCGTAAGCTTGACTCTCCAACCTACTCCCGAATCTTGGAATCGGCGAGCCAGTCCGTGGCGATCGGGATAGGCCGCACCGTTACAATGTTTTTCAATTACAAATTTTTTAACAATAGAAGGTTCATATCCGCACAAAAGACAAATCGTTTTATTAGAAATACATGCAAAAAAATTATCTTCACACACTTTATCATAATGTTGTACGTACCTCTGTTCACTGGCCATCCTTCACGTTTAAAAAGATTAAATGTGAAAAATATGTACAAAAAACACTCTCTGAATAAAGCAAGATACCTCGAACGCAAGTTTCACAAGAAACTGACTGCGCGGCGCGCACTGCAAGTACCACTGATTTTTCGACCATTAAAACAAGTGAATATTGCTTATTAGTGCGATATTCACTTGTTTTAACGGTCGAAAAATCAGTGGTACTTGCAGTGCGCGCCGCGCAGTCAGTTTCTTGTGAAACTTGCGTTCGAGGTATCTTGCTTTATTCAGAGAGTGTTTTTTGTGCATATTTTTCACATTTAATCTTTTTAAACGTGAAGGATGGCCGGTGAACAGAGGTACGTATAACATTATCATAAAGTGTGGGAAGATAATTTTTTTGCATGTATTTCTAATAAAACGATTTGTCTTTTGTGCGAATATGAACCTTCTATTGTTAAAAAATTTGTAATTGAAAAACATTATAAACGAAAACATTTCAAGGAATATGCAAAATATGTGGATCAAGAAAAATTTAATTTGATAGAAGGATTAAAATTAGTATCTGGAGAAAACTGTACTTCAGTTCTTGACATCGATAATGACGCTACATCTTCTGCAAAAGCAGTTATTGCTTCGTATTCCATATCGCATCTTATCGCGAAAAATTCAAAACCATTCACTGAAGGCGAATTTGTAAAAGAATGTCTTATCGAAGCTGTAAAATCATTCGGAAATTCACTAACTCTTTCAGAAGCTTCGAGTATTCCACTGAGTAAAAAGACAGTAGCATCGAGAATTACTCATATCGCGTCTTCCCTAGAAGAAAAATTGAAATATTTATTGGCAACGTGCTCATATTTCTCGTTATGTCTCGATGAAGGCACCGATAATCGACACGTGAGTCAATTGAGTATTTTTGCTCGAATCGTACAAAACGATTTCTCATGTGTCGAGGAGCTCTTAGATTTCGTACCATTGCACGATACAACAACGGCTATAGATATTTTCAAAGCTGTAAAACAAACATTAAAAAAATTTAACATCGATTTTTCCAAATGTTCCGCTATCGTAACTGACGGTGCAAAGGCGATGACAGGTTCAAAAATTGGATTCTTCGGCCAAATAAAGCAGCGAGATTTAAAGTTTCCTATTATTCATTGTATCATACATCAAGAAGCATTATGTGGAAAAGCAATTAAACTGTGTACCGCAATGCAAATTATTTCGAAAATTATTAATGTAATTAAAGGCGGTAATAAATTCCTCTCTCATCGAAAATTTCAATCTTTTCTACAGGAACATAATGCTATTTATAAAGATATACCTCTATATTGTGAGGTTCGATGGCTTAGTGCCGGAAGATGTTTAGAGAATTTTTTTGCGCTAAGAAATCTTCATTTTCTTGCAAGAAATGTCTCTAGCAAAATGTGACGATTTTATACCTCTTTTTGAAGATTTAGATTTTCTTTCTGAACTTGCCTTTATCACCGACTTAACTTCCCATTTAAATAATTTAAATCTAAAGCTGCAAAAGGCAAATCAAACAATTTCGCAATTAATAAGTCATATTGACTCATTCCGTAGGAAATTATTATTCAAAAATCATACAGAAAGCGGTACCTTTCATTTTTATCCCTCTTGCCAAATTCTTTTTACAGAACATGGCAAAGATTGTAACTTTAAGAAACATCTTCATTTAATAGAATCATTAATAGCTCAGTTTGATACGTGTTTCCGTGATTTCGAAACACTTAGAAAAGATCTAATTCTTTTTGAAAATCCTTTTACGGTTAAAATTGAGGAACAAAATTTAGAATTTCAAGAAGAACTTTGCGATTTGCAAAATGATGTAAGTCTCAAAACGCGGTCAGAAAAAGGGATAGACTTTTTTAAAATTTTAAATAGATCAAATTATCCAAGACTTATTAATTTTAGCCTCCGAATTTTTTCAATGTTTGGATCCACATATTTATGCGAATGCTCCTTTTCAAAATTAAAATATATAAAAACTGATAAACGTTCGTGTTTGAGTGATACATCTTTATCTTCGCTAATGCGAACCAGTTCATCTAATATTCCTATCGATATTTCGTCTCTAGTAAATTGTAAACGGCCTAGAAAATCAAATTAATATTTCTGAAAATATTCTATATTTTTATATTATTAACTTTTGCATTACTTATTAACTTTGTATTAATACATATAAAATTTTCCTTCCCACATTTTATTATTATTATTTGTTATTGTCCTCTCTAGTGAAATAGGCCTACTGGGAAAACCACTTTTAAAAAAACGCATCAACAATAGTACCTCATGGGTGATGTGAAAATCTATTGTGCCCTTTTTATATTATTATACAATATGATTTTTAATATTAAAATTAAAATTAAAATTTTTTGATATATAATTACACATATAATAGATGTGCCTTCTTTTAATCGAAATATATTTCAATATATTTATTTATACTTAATTTATATTTTTTAATATATGTTGTAAAAATAAATAATATTTACACGTAAATTGATATGTTCTTAACAGCGCGTTAAAAGTTTTGAATAAAACATAAATATTTTAAATTGTTACTATTTGTTACTATTTTGAATTTTGTTAATATTTTAATTATTTATATTTTGAATTGTTTTAAATTGTTGTAGAACATGTACGTAATTAATAATGAAATAATTATTTTTATTACTAATAAACAATAAAAGGAATTTAAACAGATAGATTGCCACATGTCCTATGTCATATTACATTTGTGGCGCGTACGCTCTTGAGCGCTTCTTAGTTATGGACGTTCGGCGGCGCGGTTGCTAAGGCGCGAGCGGTAAGAGGGGGTCAGTAGGCGTGAGTCGAGACATCCGGCCGAAAGTTGCAACTAAATCCCAGCACTGTTATATACAAAAAGTATGCATGTGAAAAGAAAATGCTACAGGAAGAGAATGTACAGGTAACGGATCATTTTTGCTAATATAATTACGGAATTAATTTAAAATATTAATTATTTTTGAATGATTTTTTATAGGAGAATGTTTCAGGAGAGATGAGAAATATGAATGGAAATCAGAATGGAGATCGAAATGGTGATCAAAATGAGGATCTAGATAGAAATCATAATGACAATTTTTATGTAAATTTTGATGAGCTATTCGCATCCTATATATAACAGATTAAATTTTATATTTTATATTTTTTCTTATTATTTTATACTTATTATTTTATTATTTATACACACATTTTATTAAATCTTATATTTTAATTTAAAAAATGTATTTATTTACGCGCCTTTCCTTGCGCTCCCATTCCTTTCGCTATCTCCCTCGCACGAATTCTCCTCGCGCCATCGTTCCCTCTCTCTCGCGCGCATTGTTCTCGCACGCGTTGTCTTTCAAAGAAATGCTGCTGTTTATATTATTTATAAATCAAACATGTTCGTACGCAATACTGTTTATCAACCGGGCATGTAATATATCACGCCTTCTTCGAAATCCCTTCCGTCCCGCGTGACGTCATTCCCCCGCGCCTCCGTAATCCCCGCGCGCCTCACCCCCTCCCCCTGAGAGGACCAGAGTTAGAAACCGCCCTATTATCCTACTATTATTATCATTAAAAAAAATATTATTAATAAAAAAAATAAACTGTTGTGTTTCGAAACTGTTGTGTGATCAACTCCTAATGATTCTGCAAGTTCATCTAGCGTCTGACATGAGTCTTCATAAAGTAATGCCTCCAATTCTTCGTCTTCAAACTTTTTCGGTGCACCAGAGCGTTCTTTATCTTCAACATTAAAATCATTATTATTGAAGCGTCTAAACCAATTTCTGCATGTTGTTTCCGACAGAGCATGGTCGCCGTAAGTCTCAACAAGAATTCTGTGTGCTTCAGCTGCAGATTTTTTTTTGAATAAAGTAGTGCAGTAAAATTCCCCGCAAATACTCTTTTCTTGGCACGAAACTCGACATGTTAACACTATGAAAAAAAAAAGTTGTTTACACTTCGGCGCAATGACATACACTGAATTTCAAGCTTGCTTATAGTACTTCCCTATAGATGCGTTACCATCTTAAATTACACGCACGCAGTTCTGATAACACCATCTGTTGGAAAACAGCGAGAACTTATTCAAGGTCCCAATATTTATTTTTACTTTACCTTTTTCCTACTTTCTTCCTTCTTCCTTTTTTTCCTCGTATATAAAATTTAATATAATGTATAATAGGGCTCTAAGCGATAAATTATATGCTACCGCTGCTAAGAAAAATAAAAATAGTTTAAGATTACATACTGCAGACACTGACGTAGCTGGCCCCTCCTCTAATTAATAATAAATTTATTACAGACATTACGCTTGTACAAAACATCTTGTCTATCTAACAGACACCATATTTGCAGAAAGCAAGAATATGAAAAACATCTTGTGTGTGTGTGTGTGTGTGTGTATGTGTGTGTGTGTGTGTGCTGTCCATCTGTCTGTCTGTCTGTCTAACAGACACCATACTTGAAAAAACTAGAATATAAAAAATATATTGTCTGTATAACAGACACCATACTCATAAAATATAATAAAATAATGGAATGTGGTATAATAGGGCTCCAGGCAAAGGTCCACATAAAAAACCTAACGCGCCATTGGTGATACCATGGGTGGTGTGGAAAATCGCACTATTTTTCTTAATTTCATATTTTAAATATATAAAAAAATTAATTATATTTAATATATTACAAAACCTGTGTGTGTATATGGTATATATGTAACATATATACAGGGTGTCCCATTATAAAACATCCACGCAAATTACTCCGAAGATAAGGGTGATAGCAAAAAATGACCTTAACAAACGTTGTAGGATTAAAAGGGGGCCAACTGAGGGTGATCTTGACTTTGACCTCGCAGTTGATTTTCAAGGTCATTTGAAGATCAGAGTAATTTTTTAAAATGGAAACCCCTATTTTTGACACCGGATTCGAAAAGAGCGGGAAATTTTACGTCAGAAATGATATTTAAAATTTTTTTTGTGTGACCTTGAGAAGGTCAAATCAGGGTCAAATGTTGAAAAACTGCTTACTGACTGTTTATTTAAATTTATAGGCGAAATAAACGTTATAAAGGTACCTTTAGCAGGTGGATCAAGCTCAAATGTGCCAACGACCGTGACCATTTTGACCTTGAGGTCAATTTTCAAGGTCATTTAAAAGTCAGAGAGATTTTTATAAATGGAAACCCTTATTTTTGACACTGGATTCGAAAAGAGCGGAAAATTTTACGTCAGAAAAAATATTTTAAAGTTTGTTGGTTTGACCTTGAATAGATCAATTCAAGGTTAAATATTCAACAAGCACTCAAAAGCTGTTGCTTACATGTGCTAACCTTACTTTAGCTTTAAAACCAGTAAGTATCGTAAGTTGTAGACATCGAAGGGAGCCAATTAAGAGTGACTTCGACTTTGACCTTGGAGTTGATTTTCAAAATTATTTAAAAGTCTTCGTTTGTCGAAATAGGAACTCTTATTTTTGACCACGGATTCTGAAAGAGCACAAAATTCTGCGTTCAGGTGTGTGACCTTTACTAGTTAATTAAATTAATGTTAATCAAGTTAATTGACATTAACTTAATTAACATTAACTTAATTAAGATCAAGTGTTTAAAACTTCATTATTTTTATGGTAAGGCAAGTTTGTCGATGATCCGACCATTTAAGGCAAGATCGGGAATGACCCGGCCACTTAAGACAAGGTTGGGAATGACCCGGCCACTTAAGGCAAGATCGGGAATGACCCGGCCACTTAAGGCAAGATCGGGAATGACCCGGCCACTTAAGGCAAGGTCGGAAATGACCCGGCCACTTAAGGCAAGGTCGGGAATGACGCGGCCACTTAAGGCAAGGTCGGGAATGACCCGGCCATTTAAGGCAAGGTCAGGGATGACCCGGCCAGTTAAGACAAGGTTGGGGATAAGTCTAGACAGTTGAAAAAACATTGAAAATTCCACGTTTACATGTGCATTTAGTCATAGAGTCCAAGTGTTTCAGTCACCATTTAATGAAGAAAATGCTCAAAAGTTTCACCATTTACTTGTTGACAATATTCTATTCTTCTTTCAAAGTTCCTAATAGTATTTAATAATACTTGACGTGGAATATTTAAGCAGGCTTGCGTAACTCTTTGAATCATGTCAGCTCTTGTAGTTGGTCTGTTGCGGTAGACTGTATTTTTTAGATAGCTCCATAAATAAAAGTCTGGAAATGTCAGATCTGGAGATCTTGGTGGCCATGCTATAGGGCCTCCTCTACCAATCCATCGGTTGTTGAACCTTTCGTTAAGAAAATCTCTGACAATTCTGGCATAATGTGGAGGAGCGCCATCTTGTTGTAGCCACATCCTGGCTCTTGTATGAAGATCAACGTTTTCTAGCAAAAGTGGAAGTTCCTCTCTGAGCAACTGTAAATAAGTGTGTTGAGTTACGTTACCTTCAAAAAAATAAGGTCCAATTAGATATCCTTTAACAATGCCATACCATACTGTTACACTTCAGCGATGCTGATGATCAACTTCTTGCATCCAATGAGGATTAACAGGAGACCAATAGTGGCAATTATGGCGATTCAACATACCAGTACTCTCAAATGTAGTCTCATCACTAAAAAGAACATCGTTGAAGAAATTTTCATCATCAGTAATTTGTTGCGTTGCCCATTGGCAAAATGTTATTCTCCGTCGATGATCTTCCTCAGTTAAAGCTTGATTTAAAGAAATGTGATAAGGATGATAACGCGCAAGTCGTAAATATCTACTGGCCGTAGATCTTGGAATGCCCATTGTTAACTCGATTTCGCGTAAATTGACGTGAACATTTAAATGTACCATGGCTAGAACAGCAATAAAGCGAGGATTATTTTCATAATCGTGTTCATTCAGTGCCCTCTTTCTTTGAACAAAATTTCCTTGTCGACCGCGTAGTTCAATGTCACGTATTACCGTATGATTAGGATGTTGTTTTTGAGGGAATCGAGCACGATACAGTCTTGCTGCCTCTCGATAGTTTCTTCGACATTCTCCTAAAATAAGAAGAATGTCAATAATTTCATTAGCAGTGTAGTCAGGCATTTTTTTAACGATAATAACGATCACAAAAAAGAGTTTCAAATGTATGAGAACATTTGTCAACATACGACAAAATAAATTAGATGTTATTATATGTACATACTATCAAGCGACGGTCAATATTGGACGGTATTGGATGGTCAGGACAAGAATAAGAATAAGAGATTTCAGGCTTTGAACTTCGATAATTCAAAAACGGCATTGCTAATAATCCTTGTTTCTTTAAATGTTATTTCTAGCATTATCCTGCACTGTATCCTAGTTTTTTAAAAAAATCGAGCAAGTATTATTGTCGCTACGAATTGATAAATCATTTGAGCACACGTTTTTTCTATACCTTACGTGTTAAAAGCTACTGAAACGCGTGAAGTTTCACGTGTGAGTGTGTGTGTGTGGAGCAGGATAGGCTCGCCGGGAGTCCAGGTTCGCATAAATAAAAAAACACGATTTTATGTTATAAATGCATGATAACTCGAATTCGGTATTGCTATTACCCTTATTTTCGGAGTAATTTGCGTGGTGGTTTTAAAGCTAAAGTAAGGTTAGCACATGTAAGCAACAGCTTTTGAGTGCTTGTTGAATATTTAACCTTGAATTGATCTATTCAAGGTCACACCAACAAACTTTAAAATATTTTTTCTGACGTAAAATTTTCCGCTCTTTTCGAATCCGGTGTCAAAAATAAGGGTTTCCATTTATAAAAATCTCTCTGACCTTTAAATGACCTTGAAAATTGACCTCAGGGTCAAAATGGTCACGGTCGTTGGCACATTTGAGCTTGATCTACCTGCTAAAGGTACCTTTATAACGTTTATTTCGCCTATAAATTTAAATAAACAGTCAGCAAGCAGTTTTTCAACATTTGACCCTGATTTGACCTTCTCAAGGTCACACAAAAAAATTTAAAATATCATTTCTGACGTAAAATTTCCCGCTCTTTTCGAATCCGGTGTCAAAAATAGGGGTTTCCATTTTAAAAAATTACTCTGACCTTCAAATGACCTTGAAAATCAACTGCGAGGTCAAAGTCAAGGTCACCATCACCCCTTTTAATCCTACAACGTTTGTTAAGGTCATTTTTTGCTATCACCCTTATCTTCGGTGTAATTTGCGTGGATGTTTTATAATGGGACACCCTGTATATTGTGACCGTTGATTTTATTAATTAGGGCTGATATTGAGATCTGGCCGGTGTTATTGACTCACGGCATACCTTCGGCGCGATTTCTCCTCAAATTTATCTTCAAAAGTTTTTGGGCGCCAGGTGCGGTAATCCGCACCACTTCAAAAAAAGTGATTCGATATCTCGCTATAATAAACACAGAAAATGCTACTCAATTAATCGCGATGGACGCTCGGCTAGCCCCGTCTCGAAAATGGCAGAGGGGGCGGTCCGTTTTAAGAATTAACAAGGAAGGAACGAGGAATAATCACGGGGAAAGCCGGCCGACAATTAGAAACGAACCCATTGGAACCCCGAAACGGAGCTCGGCCAGTTCGGCCGAGTTAAGTGCTACAGGATACCTATAAAGTAAAGGCGAGCGGCTACCGGAAAAATCTTCACACCAGGCTGAGTTTAAAAAGAGCCGAGAAAAACGGGACGAAGCAACAAGGAGGGGACAGGCGTAAATACGGCCCTAAAGGCCGCAGGAGTGATTAGAATCCGCGCCGATCCTGAGGGTTGCGGAAGCGCCACAAGTGGCCTACTTATGTATTAATTGCCGGCACGATTCCGACGGGCCTTCCGCTCGTCACGGTTCGGCGGACCATTATACGAGGATGACGGCCCATATTAATCGATCTATCGTGCGGATGCCGAGAGAGCCAAAGACTTCAAGGAGTCATCGGTGAGACGGGCGTCGACCTCCTCAGGCCATTTTATCGTTAGAGAATCAGGTAGAATTAGCCCGAACAGAGCGCCGAATTGCTGCCGTCGAAATTTCATTATTTGAGATTACTCCGAGTTTCGATAATTGCGTAGTAGAGTACGACGGCCGGCAGATATGCTTTGTTCGAGCTACGATAATATTAAGTGCCCTCTCTCCCGGTTAAGCGCCGACAGTCAAAATTTATTGTCTTTTCTTTTGCGATTATTGTGCTTGTAAAATTTTGGTATAAAGTAGCTTGTGATACAATGAACTCACACACGAAGGCGATCGCGATATTTGATAGACGGCAAATGCGTCGCGACATTGACTCGCGTATCCCTGCGACGTGACTCGTTCGACCTTTATTATAATTTATTGTTTACGCTTTTGAGATTATATTACCGTTAACTTTTCGCGCCTATGTTCGATCGTCTATCTTGTATAATTATCTAGTCGTTCTATTCTTCCGTTATTACCGTAATTCTGTATTTGTTTGATCGACACACGTGAATAATCGATTCTATTAAGATTGCGTTTGACGAATTTAACTACCGTCATTAATTAATATTTTTTTGGTTTATAACAGATGTCATTATAAGAAGCATCATCGCGATACTTATTATTAATAATTCAAGCAGAATTTGTAGCGGGCGAGGCCCTGTGACGTCTCGTTCGGCGCAACATTCCAAGACTTTCTTACGCTGTTTTTTTTTCCTATTGCGGAACACGTGATACCGCGGTGATCGCGCTCGGTGAACGCCAGCCCGTCGCTGCCGGAAAATTTTGCTATAATCGATTGTAAATCATCTTATAATATCCACGTGAATTTGTCTCGTTAAACTTTATCTATTTGTTAAATATATTCATCATTGTTATTCTAATCTTTTGTCTTATTTGCAGCCACCTTGTATTCTCGATCCTTCCTTGTTAATTCTTAAAACGGACCACCCCCTCTGCCATTTTCGAGATGGGGCTAGCCGTCGCGATTAATTGAATAGCATTTTCTGTGTTTAAGTAGGATAATAGGGAGAGTTCTAATCCAGGTCCTCTCAGGGGGGGTGAGGCGCGCGGGGAATGACGTCACGCGGGACGAAGGGGATTTCGAAGGCAGCGCGTGTTAGATGTTTTATCGCAATGATACACAATATTGTATTACATGCCCGGTTGATAAACAGTGTTGCGTACGAACATGTTCGGTTTATAAACAATATAAATAGCAGCATTTCTTTGAAAGGCAACGCGTGCGAGAACAACGCGTGCGAGAGAGAGGGAGCGATGGCGCGAGGAGAATGCGTGCGAGGGAGATAGCGGAAGGAATGGGAGCGCAAGGAAAGGCGCGTAAATAAATACATATTTTTTAAATTAAAATATAAAATTTAATAAAATGTGTGTATAACTAATAAAATAATAAGTATAAAATAATAAGTATAAAATAATAAGAAAAATATAAAATTTAATCTGTTATATAGGATGCGAATAGCTCATCAAAATTTACATAAAAATCGTCATTATGATTTCTCTCTAGATCCTCATTTTGATCACCATTTCGATCTCCATTCTGATTTCCATTCATATTTCTCATCTCTCCTGAAACATTCTCCTACAAAAAAAAATCACCCAAAAATAATTACTTGAATATTTTAAATTAATTTCGTAATTATATTAGCAAAATTATCCATTACCTGTACATTCTCTTCCTGTTGTTTTTTCTTTTCACATGCATATTTTTTGTATATAATTTCAGGCGGACATTTACATTTACGAGATTGACATTGTGTACAATACCGCGTTATATATAATAATAATTTATGATGATTACCAACAATGCATTTTCTAAAATCATCATATTTAATATTATGATCAAAATCATTCCAGATTATTAAATCTATGTACGTTTGGTTTATACCCGTTAGGATACGTATATTTATACACGGCGTGTATGTACACACACAGTCATTGATACACCTATCTACCCAACTGTAATCGACATTTTTATATATATAAACAAGTTTTATATATAAAAAAGTGGTTCTCACATTCAAATATTTGATCGCAATTATGACGTCTAATACATTGGTATTGCCAACCATCTTCTGAGTCTATGATTCGAGTAATTTTACGTTTACTACCGAAATAAGAGCAATCATCATCATCGTCTACATCAATTGAGAAGTGTGTCTTCCGAATTTCACTAAAAATTTTCAGTTGTACATGATCGGGCCATTCGGTATACCCATCCTGGTACATAGTAACCTCGGCTTGTTTGACGAAACGTTGCTTACACATACCTCGTATGCCTAATTCTCGATCGCGCACATATTGTGTTATCGACATCTGTTTAGTGTTCGATTTTTCCATAGCACTATTATTGTCATCTCGGAAAAGGGTGATTATACGCCTCCATTCGTCTATACGTGTTTGTAGCTCCATTGTTGTAATATTATTTTATATGCTATAGTCCACACACATATATGTATTGATAAAATTGTCTTTTAATTTTACAGTCAAATATGAAACAACTATGTTCCATACGAACGATAGAGAATCACTCTTAGAATCCTAATATTCTTCTTCTTCTCTCGATTAGAACTCGGAGACGATTGATCCATGGTTTTTCTTTATGCTTCGAAGGGTCACTAGTGTAGCGATTGCACAAGGACATACGTTAAACATTCTTAATTTCTTAAAACATTCTTAATCTCTTCCTGATATACCCGTCACCCGAGGAGTAAGAATCCTCCGGTATACTTGACAATATAAACACCTTAGAATCATCTTACATGTTTTTTTTCTCGGAAGAATTGTAACGTATCAGCGCCGTTCGGCTGCTTTGCACCCTTGCTTCCGCCGCTCGTATATCAGTGCTTTCGCGGTACACCTCCGATATAAATAATTCTAGATTTTTTTCATTCGACGTATCCTTATCTCTCTCTCCTTCTTTCTTTTCTAGCGTTTGCTCTCTCATGATAACTTTCTCGCAAGGAGCTATGCATGAAAGCTGGGATGGGCAAACGCAAAGAAAGTACACCACGATATAGTAAACTTAAAACTCTTTATTCATGTTTTTACATATTTTTTTTGTCTTACGTATTATATGGACTAAAAGCTAAAGCCGCCAGCTCGCAATCGACGAGTTGATGCTTGTTAAAAGCGTCACTCGCGCGTATTACATTTAATACTTCTTTAGGATCCGTTATAGTGGACGCGATATCGGAGAATTGCGTAAATTTGACATCAACTGTTTGGATAATTTTATCTAATCGATCAAAAGTTACATCTATGCATTGATCGAGATCGAACATACGGTGTAACGTCGATTCGACCATCATCATGCATACGTTCGAAGATTCGAGACTTATGAGTTTGGCATCGTTAATCGTACGAACTCGCACTGTTAGCGGTCCAACGCTTATAAAATTATAGATGTCGTGAGAGTCATTCCGAAGGAGATTTAGAATATTGCGACGTTGCTCGCAAAGTCCCTTCCACGTTTCGAGAGATAATATCAGTTCCTTTCCCCGATGATCTCCTATGACAATCTCCACGTAACTCGGCGGACCCACGTTGATACCAATTTTGAGGAATTTGAATTCCGTAGCTATCAATGCGTATCGTCTGCCTAGTATGCGAACCGCACGACGCTTCGACGAAATGCTACGAGAAAAATTAAAATTAAGTAATACTAAATAATACTAATAATACAATTTGTAAAAATAGAAAAAATGTTAAACGAAACTTACTCGTCCTATTTGTTCTCAAACGATGGAGTTTTATCACGACTCGGCACGTAATTATTCACGTGTCTTCCGATGTCGCTGCTGCTGCTTCTTTCAACGTAGTACATTTTTCTGGGATGTTATGAAAAGTGAATCCACGAGCAGTTAACGCGACACTGGTCGTACAGTAATTAATCGATTATACCCGACGTTCATCTATCAAAAGTATAATGTAGTGGTGGGGGGGAATCAATGCTTCTAACGTATTTAGGAGAAGGGGAAGGCGGCGCTCGAACAAAAGAATTCTTAGAAACGCAAGTAAAAGATTAGGATGGGGAAATAAGAGATAACGCATATTAATGTTTACATATTTTATTTTTCTCGCAATTCTTTCTGGCGTCGCGACCACCAGTTAAATATTTTGAATACATTTTGTAATGTGCAATTCTTAACATGTTTTCCACATCGCATACTATTCGTATCATCTAATTTATTTAAAGCATCGATATCTTCGTAATCCGCATTCAAGGTTTCAATAATATAGCCGTTCCCCGCATCGTCTAGTATATCGGCCAGCCATTTTCGCTTTTCAAGTCCTTTAATGTACACGACAGACGATTCTTCTTCTTCTTCTTCTTCTTCGTGTATCGTACCAACAACAGCTGTTGTAATCACACGCTTAGCCTAACTATACGGAACGTTTCCGTCTTCCCATTGTAATCCGTGATGATTTCTAATCAATCATGAGACTTGACATCGCTCAGATTTTGTAAGCACGCTCCACGGTACGGGACTTGCGAAAAAGTAATGCGATAGAACATATCCCTTTCTCAAGACTACCCCTTCCTTCACGAAGAATAGTTTGCCGATGGTAAATCCTTGCAGATCCACAAACGTTGGTACGGACATGACGAGATCTCTCTCTCCCTCTCTCTTCGATACGCCAGTCGAGAGGAATGACAAAACTCTAAAACCATCTCGCAAGACTTTGATTTATATCATGCTCTATTTCCCCCTCTCGCTTGCGTCGATGTTGTCGCAAACACTTAAGTGATTTTGCGTACAACGTTGGTCAACGGATTGTACTGGATCACGCGATCGTGTATGATGAGGCAGTACGCAGTGGTATATTCGCCGGCACGTTCTCCTTACACTCGAATTCCAATATCACATCCACGGTTGCATTCTTGACCGATTCGTTTTGTCGAGAACAATCGATAATCACGAACGGACCGTAAAATAGAAATATCTCGACGGAGAGACTCGACTCGAGATATTCGTATCCGTAATAATTCTTGCAAAATCGCATATACGTGTCGTACAGAATGGAATATCTGTTTTTATCGAAATCTGGATTCATATCGTCGTACGGATAATATTCCGAATTCAGATAGAGTTTCACGTTGATCAATTTGCAGTTGTCGAATTGACTCACATCCTTAGACATGACATTCTTCCGACCTGTCTGCAGAGCGAAGACAACGTATCGTGGTTTCTCCAGCTGAGTCGCGGTCTTAATGGCCCACGAATGCTTGGTTGTAAGCTGCAATAGCGGATACTCGTACAGATCCCACGAGCGAAAAGCCATGCTGAGATATGAGATAGATGTCCGCTTTCCAGAGCACGCAGCATCGAAAACTTTTTGATTCGCTCAATAGCACGTGAGGCATTCGCCATTGTATCTTGAATATGTTGATCACGGCGCTCCTGCGCCGAATTTTCAAACAGACAATTGTCGTCGTTGCGCGATCGTATCAAGATCAATTCGTGACGAGCATTAATCACCACGCATCTGTAATCCTCGCAAAATCCCAGCAACATGTAGAGCGCAAAAATTGAAATGTCCATTCGCGTTAGTTGATGCATCCCAGCCGGCATTTTTCATAATCACGTTTCTATCGGATGATACCGTTACATAGTTTTTGAGCGTAGTAGTTATTCCTACGTTTCTATTGCGATCAATCTCAACGCGAGTTCGTATTGAATCTCATCGAACATGAATGCGACGCAATTATTTCCCAGTGCCAATTCATTTTCTCCTTCGGATGCTAGTCTGTTTTTCGTTAGTTGTCCCTCGATGTATAGGAAATTCTCATGCGGCAGCGTATACAGATCCTGTTGTTGTATGGGTATTCTTATCTTGTTATTGTGTCCGAACGTTGTATTGGCGAACGGGTTGTACGTGTGAGTCTCGATCTTGACGATATGATCATCAAAAATAGGTTCGTCACCGATGTTGAGAACGTCGGTCATCGTTCAACTGTTTCGCACCGCGAATCCCAAAGATTCCAAAAACGCAATGTTCGATGCGCTGAGTTTTTTTTTCTCGGATGATTGGATATTAGCGAACGTCGACGTTGTTGTTGATGTCGCTGACTTCGTAAAGATTGCGTTATCTCTCACGTCTTTCGATCCATTCAACACGAGCCATACGTCGCATACGTACGTTATCGCCGCGGCCATCGTACGTGCAATCTTACGGTGATCTCTTCTCCTCGAAAATCGAGCAATCGTCCGTTCTGGTCGACAACGCGTAACGTTAAATCCGTAATGCTAGGTAAGGCAGGTAGGTAAATGATCTGCGCCGGCGTTTCCGATATCTTATATCCCGGCGGTACCCTCGGTACCCTCGGAAAATTCGTGTATCGTATGAACGAGTTTTTCGTTGTTGTATGTGCCCGCGGTCACGTTACATTCTACGCGGATAATATTAACGTTGATAATGTTAATCGGCATGTTCGATTCGTTCGAGTACGCTATATCGTGTTCGCGACACGCCACGTCCAATAAATTTATACCTCGATCGCCTCTGGCTAATCGCTTCTGCAACCGCGTGCCTGGAGCGCAAAACTGATAGCCGGGAATATGGAATTCGATCGGAAGCGCGTTTGTCGCACGATTTAAGAGACCGCTGCCTCTTACGATTCTCGCTGACATACGTCGCAATCTTTTATCAACGGAGGCGGACTGTCGATGTGCGTTCGCTGCCACGGCTGGTTGTAATGTCGCATGCACGAACGATATTGTCGAACCTCCGGATCAGCCTTTATATATTCTGAAAGCTTGTTCCACAATCGTTCCACGTAATCACCGAAATTTTACAGTAAAAGAACCTTCGGGATATACTGCAGTTGTTTGGCGGTAAGCCCGAGAATGTCTCTCTCGTCCGACAGAAGGAGAAACATTTTTGATACTGAGCGGTTTCGAGTCGAGACACCTCTATAAATAGGTCTCCCCCTCGCGATCATTCGCAAAATTAGTTCGAAACAGAAAACATGCGGTTCGTACGACAGCCTTTGACAATACGCGTGACGAATTGCGACGACAGATTACGATCGATGGGGGACAATGCGGAGATGCACAGACACGGTACGATGCTACCGACTACTATACGCGCAATCGTTTGCGGTCCCTCGAATTGTGGTAAAACCAACGTTCTGATAAGTCTACTGGAAAGTCCACACGGTGTATGTTTCGAGAACGTGTACGTGTACTCGAAGTTGCTGCAACAGCCGAAATATCGATATCTGGAAAATTTATTGACGCCGATCGACGGAATCGGTTACTTTACGTTCTCGAATAACAGTGACGTCATTCCACCGAGCAAGGCTCGTCCAAACTCGATTTTTGTCTTCGATGACGTGGCGTGTTGATAAGGAAGATACGATAAGAGAGTACTTCTCAACGGGTCGTCACTCGAACGTCGACTGCTTGTATCTTTGTCAGACGTACGCGAGAATACCAAAACATCTTATACGCGACAACGCGAACCTGCTGATCTTGTTTAAACAGGACGGTACAAATTTGAAACACGTGTACAACGATCACGTGAATACCAAACGTTACCCATCAAGCTATACAAGGAGGAGGAGGAGGAGGAGGAGGAAGATGCGACACCGAAAAAGAGGAAACGATCGAAGGCGAAGCGTTTATCGATGCCGCGTATATCCGATCTATCGGATGCTTTATCGGATGTACCCCCGATAACCTCTACACCGTTCGCGACACCGAGAATCGCGCAATCCGCGATACCCGAATCACTCGCAATCGAAGATGTTTTCGAAACCACGGGCAACCCGCTTGAAACATCCGTTCGAAACATATTACTAACGTCGGAAGGTCAAGAGGTATTACGAGAGCACTTGGGACCACTGGGACAAAAGTACATGGGCGCTCTTCTTAGCGGCGACGAAAAAAAAAACGCGATCGATCACGTGTACGGCGTCTATTTCGACGAGAATGGAATGCGTCTCGGTAACAAACGATTCGACATTGAAAAAGATGACTCTATAATCATAGACAATGTAAGATACATTGGTACACTAGGATTATACGATTATAGGATAGAAGTTGATCTTTAAGAGAATTCCCGATGACGTCGTATACACTGAGGACGATGGGCAAAAATATGAGCATATTGATGGCGACGAGTGCGCATAAACGTCAATATGATGCGCAAGATCAATTAAAGAGCAACAAGGGATACAAGTATAAACAAATAATCGCGCCATTGATGTCGATCGAATCGAAAAAGAAAAAAAACGGGAACGGGAGTATTCACGTCTCGCGCGATGACGCTAACCGATAATAAGATCGATTACGTGCTGGGACGATTCCAACGAACTAGTGGATCGCCTATGATTGCTCGATGCTTTGCGTCGAGCTGGCCACAACGCCCACGACGACGAGATCCTGTCGATTATAGAGGAACTTCGTGAAGCCGGCCTTATTATAAATTAAACGGTATCTCGACGAAACTAATCAGTCGATCGACGTCACTAGCATCGAAAAACAATGCCTATCAACAAATTTGGATTATTCGAACGGAGAAACGAAGAAATCAGCACGAGCGATCATTGGGGTAAATTGGTGACGAGTTACTTGCGTCAAAACGCTCTGTGTCGCGTCGCTACGGACTATGGCACAAGATTCGCCGTGTAGCGCAACCTGAGACTGATACCGATGCAGTCAACAAACTGTACGTGGAAGAATGCGTTAGAACGTTGAAGAATCGACAGAAAGGATCAGACGAGAAGCTGACTGCGTTCGAAAAGGACGTGCGAGCTTTGCAGACTGCGATAAACGAGTTTCGTCGTACGATTAACACTACTTCAGAAACGGCTATCAACCTGTAATGTGTTGTAGTGAACGGTTTAGGAGCGGCTATTGTACAATTATTAAACATCTAGAAAGGTTTATCGAACGGCTACGAACGATTATCCAACGGTTATCGAGCTATAATGAGTGGCAGTGATCGAAGAGGAAACGGTCTCGAACGAGGCTACGAACAATTCAAGAACAGCTGCGAATGAGGCTACGAGCATCTCAAGGACGGCTGCGAACACGGCTATGAAAACGTCAGGAACGGCTACATACGAGGCGGCATACAAGTCCGGAACGGCTACGAACGAGTCAAAAACGATTCTCAACGAGGCTACGAACGGATCAGAAACGACTGTGAACGAGGCTACGGACTACTTAAAAACGACTATCAACAGGGTCAATCACGCCAATGGCTCAAAAACGGCAGTGAACAGCTAGCGAACGGCAGTGAACGGCTAAGGAACAGCTATAAACGGCAATCGAACGGCAGTGAACGGCTATAAAACGGACAATTAAACGGGTCAGCAACGGCTAAAGAGTGACAACGAATAATAAAACGCACGGTGATACACGTATCATTCGATCGACGAATCGAAACAACGATGAGTCAACGATCAAGAATAACCGAGGAAACGAAGAAACAACATAGTTTAGAGAAACGGCAGTTGGTGAACGAACTGCACGCACCGGCGAGAAAAAATTTCCCTCGAAGACACGTCATAGTGCGAGAATACGATGACCTATGGCAAGCCGACATCGTCGAGATGCGTCCGTACTCTCGTTTCAACAGAGGTTACAACTACATACAATCATCGATTCGTTGAGCAAGCACGCGTGGGCCGTACCGCTCAAGAGTAAAGGCGGAAGCAAGACAGCTGACGCTATCGCCGAGATAATTCGAGATAGCAAGAGGTGTCCGAAAAACATACAGACCGACATGGGGAAGGAATTTTATAACGCCGACGTGCAACGGCTCATGCGAAAACACATCATCAATCATTATTCTACGTATTCGGTATTGAAGGCATCGATCGTCGAGCGATTCAATCGCACGCTGAAAAACGACATGTAGAAGATGTTTACGCTGAACGGATCTTACAAGTGGGCCAATGCGTTGCCGAGACTCGTATCGGATTACAACGCGCGCAAGCATCGAATGATCGGTATGCGACCCGTCGACGTTACCCCCGCGATCGCCGAAAGACTCTTGGCTACTGTATACAACCGTGTAAATATCACGGGTCCGGCGAAATTCAAAGTAGGTGACTCGGTATGCGTTAGCAAGTACAAGACAGTTTTCGAGAAGGGTTAGACGCCAAATTGGACAACCGAGGTGTTTAAAATTGTAAAAGTGCAGCATACTAATCCCGTAAGTTTTCTACTTGAGGATTATCGCAAAAAACCTATCGCGGAGCGTTCTACGAGCACGAGTTGCATCGCGCGAATTATCCTGACGTATATCTCATGGAGAAAGTACTGCGCAGGAGGGGTGACGAGGTTTACGTGAAATGGCTGGGATTTGACAATTCGCACAACTCTTGGATACATAAGGACAATGTGATTTAATTAATCATACAGTGTTTATTTTTCATTTTCAAGAAATGAAAATATATAAAATACTATATGTATTTATATTCTTAATATAAGTATGTAAGATATGCGTTACATAAAAAAAATATACGAAATATAAAAAAGACAAAAAAAATCTTTATTAATATTTCTTTTAATAGTATAATACATTGTATCACACACGCGCAATTGTAAAATATTGTAAGAGAAAGAAAGAGATGGATAGCGGGAGAGCGATGAATGATACTTAGAATAAACATATGGGAGTTTCAAGTATCCCATTGGAATAAAAACAATAGATAGGGTCTATGGTAGAGATGAAGGCAGCGAGCATTTAAGAAATAAAGCAACTGTCAGTATCGAATTGGCCAGTGAAAAGAATCAAGTGAACGTCGAGTGATAGTGAACAGAAGATATATAACGTTAAATATATATATTATAAGAAAAAGAAGGAAGGTAAGAAATAAAGATAAGAAGGTAAGAAATAAAGATAAAGAAAATAAGTAATAAGAAATATTATAATACAATGGATAATTAGATTATTTTCGCTTTTTTTTTCACACTAGCATGTGCATCCTGATATACCGGCAACTTCAGCCCAATCTATTTCTGCATGGCTTGCGGATAATAAGGTGCGTGAAGACCACGGGGCGTATTATGAACGAGTCACCGTATCCGTTATTAAAATATTGCGCGGATTGCGCCAAATTCATGGATTTTTCATCGCGAGATTGCAAAACCATACAGTCGATACGAATTTAGCAAGGACCTTATACCATCGAACGCTGTCAAAGACCGGAATGTGAAGGAATACTAACGGAAGTGCAACCCATCACCGATTGCAAACAATGTTTTCGAACATACAAACGTGTATATAACGTATTGACCAAAGCATATAATACCATTTAGGCATGTTTCATTTTGACTTGATGACGAATGAGCTAGATTTTATATTACCTACCTCTAGTGAAAACATGGACGAGGAGCGCGATAATATGTTAGAACATGCAATTATATTATTGCCGTACTTATATTAATTATATTATTGTATCACCGTAATTATATTAATTATTTTATCACATATACATATTATTACATATACATATTATCATACCATTATATTATCACATATTAATTATATTATCACATATACATATTATATTATCACATGTACATATTATCATACTATTATATTATCATTCTATTATATATTATGTTATTCTTTTAACAGTAAAATACATTTTATATTTTATATTTTACATTTTATATTTTACATTTTATATTTTACATTTTATATTTTACATTATTATTTTACATATTACAATGGTATCCTATAATGTCCCCACGGTAATGTATCTGTGGTTTCGGGTACGATATACCGCTTATCGTCGTACGGACTCAAAGCAATTTTCGTTTCGCGGACGGTATACACTTGGTGCAGTTTAAATCGTATATACGACTGCTGGCGCGTCATTTCGATCTCTTCGTTTAAACACCGCGTGTAATCTTCGAAAGTTATATTACGCGCTACGACATTACTTTTGACACCGTTTAACTTTCTTCGTGTTTTTCTTTCCGTCCACTCGTAACTCGTACATCTTTGCCCTGAGCCCGATGAATTCGGTCATTATCGCGCCGTTATTTTCATCCTTCATCAGACCCGGCACTTTTTTATTTACAAGCAGTATATCGTACGCATTGTCCATCGCATAATCGCTCGTGTCAAATCTGGCAATATCGAGCTTTATGTTCTCATAGACATCCGCGCACTCGATGTGATATATGAGACTGTCTGTGTCGGTGTACATAATCTTACATTTGTTGCGATACAGAGGAAATATGTACTCGTGATGAAATTCGTACAGACACGTCTTGGGTATGTCGAGTATGCACATAAATCGGAGTATCCACGTAAATCGGTTTGTAAAATTTCACTTCGAATTTACGCAATTCTATCGCAATCAGATTTTCCGAAAAAACGCTTCTGCTATGGAAATTTAGTTTCGCGATCATCGCTTCCGCGGCGTACCGACCGTCTCATTTTGTTAAGAATTTTACATCGACACGATTACGCACATTTTCCATCGTTTTGCCAAATACCGCGTTGTTCATTAATTTATATAAATTTTTCTCGAAATCGTTTTTCGCGAGTGTTATGAAATGTGTATTTAATTCTATATAATTTCGAAGCCACGGAGATTGAGAAAACTGTAAAATTCTATGTATTTTTGTCACACGAAGGCCGTGACGCGTACACTGCTGTAGGTTACGGTAGTGTATCACGTAACGCTTCTTATCGTACAACGTTGCAAGCAGTTTGCATTCCCGCTTACCGGGCGGCTTGTCGCGTGTCGGACAAAACGGTAAGTCAGTGTGCGTATCGTGAAGATGTTGCGGATACTCGAGATCGACTTCGAGGATATACCCCGTGGGCGAATCTAACGCTATAGATGATGCGTCAAAACGCGTCGTCGACCCGAAAATCGGTGTAAGGCAACGGCTGACACATTGCCCATCCGTATAAATTATTAACGTCAAAATACATCAAGTACGACGATGGTTTCGATGGATCGTACGATTGTCGCATGTACTTGTTATTAGTGCGCGTATCTGTTGGAACATTGGCTCAGGCCACCGCATATACCGCGTTCTATAAACATGACCATGTCGATATCTGTAAGCAACTCGAACGTAATCTTTGTATGCTTTAACATAGCGTCCCACGTGTATCCGGGGAGAGTATAGTAATACGCGGGGTCGAGTCCGTAACTTTTGATGCAACTATCGCGAAAGTTTTCGAAAATATCTGCTAATAACAAGACGTCGATTTTGAGATACATGTCGCTATATTCGCCCAGCGTTCGAATGGAGAATCGCGTCCAGATGTTCTCGGCGTGCGCGTAATCGCTCTCGGATATAGTTTCACCGGTCAAGAAACTGTAAAACGATTCGCGCGGTGGTAAACGCGTATCTTGCAGCCTATCTACCGAGTTGACGTATTCGTACGGAAAGACGCCTTTCCGTGTTAATAAACTGAAATTTTCCGCGGATAAATTTTGAAATTTCAATTTTAAAATTTTGAGCTTATCTTTGTCTAGATAAGATGCCAATTTGTCGAGACTCGATGTAAGAAATTTGTACGAATCGATGAAGCGTAATTTTACATGATTTTTCCAATCGCCTTCCTTAAAGTCAACATTTTTTGTAAAAGAAATATATTTCTCTTTCGTTATCGGAAGTAACTCGACTCTCCCTTCGAATGCTGTGGCTATTTCCTCGATAATAAAATGCGAATCGAAACCGGATAAATTGTTGAAAACTATCGGAATACAAAAATTCTTTGTAATTTAAATTACAATTTGAATGCGCGGGGCCTCTGTACCGTCCGGTCAAATGACAATGATCGCGAACGCGTGTATCGTCTTCCGCGCGTATCGTCTTCCGCGAACGGTGTTGTAAAACGTTTCACATTCTTCCGATGTTAAATTTACCATAGGGACATTGGTCGTTAAAATATTCTTAACGCGAATCGCTAAATTTTTAAGATCTTCGACGAACCATGCTATACAATCGGCGCTACGACGCCGATAAAAATTCGTTGTACGAACAATGTACTGTGATGTGACGCTTTTTAAGCTCCGTCACAATTACCCTGTCGAGGAGCAACAGCGTGCGCGGGATCGTCCCTCGCGCCTGAGAGGGAACCAAAAATTAACCATAATTGTGCGATTTATTTTAGCTTGAATGTAAGATCCGTGAATAGAGTGCGGCTACTGTGCGTGCGTGCGATACCGCCATTTGTATATGAAGATACAGCGAGATACCGAGAGGAGGAAAAGCCGGATACAGAAAGATACCGAAAATACCGCTCGAAAACAAAAGGTCATGTAATGAGATCCCGCGCCGTAGCCATTCTTAATTCTGCAAAATATTAAAACCGAATAATTTCAGATTAAAAGACGGCAGAACATCCGGACGACGGAGCTGAAGACAACCTCCCAGGCGGCCGACTGGGGAATGAAGAAGATTCCGAAAAAGACGAGGATACGGCTTGGCCAGCCGGTCCCGTCTCCAAGAATCAGAGATACCGTCGCCCATAGATTCTGGGCCCCTGCGTAAGGGCAACGCCGTCCAACAGCTATGACTCTGAAGGGGGCGGAGAATCAACCCCCGTTCCTTCGAAAATTGATGGAATGCGCGGAAGATCGGCGCGGGATCCGAGGGCCTTGTGGACGCAGTTCATATTCTTGACTGTTCGATGAGCCTCGATCAAGTGCACATCAGCTACGATCCTGAGGAGACGACCCCAGAAGGAAGCCGTCGACATCGATTATTGTAAGCCGCCGCACAGATAGCATAACTATTTTTCGTCCGGGATCAGCTGGCGTTATCGTTTCGAGATACCGTCGCAGGGCGGCGAGCATACCGTAGAGATTACTGCGTAAAGTCTTTGTACTTGTACCGTTAATTGCCGGACGCCAGCTGCCCCCGGGTGTCGCGGATTTGTCCCTCTCAGCGGGATTCGTACCGACAGTCACGTGCCGTACAGTAAAATACCGTTTCGTATTGTAAAATTTTGTATTGTGCCGTTTAATATCGTTTGTGTTACCGTTACGTTCCGTGCCGAAATTTAAGTCCTAGCGTGGCAATTTTGACCGTTTCGTACCGCGTACCTAGAAGCGGGATTTGCGCGGAAAATTTCTTCGCGAGCCTGGGTTACCGTAAATAAGGAGACGGCTCCGCAAGAATATTACTCAACGCGAAATCTCCGCTAAGACCTATTATCGTTAGCCTTCATTTGAAAATTCTATTGTTCGAACATCGAGTCGTTATTGCCGAACATAAAAAGTCGCGATAAGACTGGGTAAACAGTTTCAGCATAAACATCCTTGAAGCTATCATCAAGCAAAGCCTTTGTTATCTGTCGAAAATATGTTAAGAATTTTCGTCGATTACCGTAAGAGAATTAGATTCGATTTATATCGAAATTTCTCCAGAAGCGTATACCTCTGAAAAATTATCGCAATTATACTCATTTATTTCCTTTACTTGTTAGCAATTACTTTCGGATACCGCCAATGTAAGTTACCGTCAAAAATCATATAAAAGTTTCAGTCGATTTATATTAAAATTGTACATGAGGCTCGTGCCTCCCAGTGTGTTCCGAAATCGTACGCGTGCTGTAGTCTGATCGTATATCGTCTCTTAGAAGCGGTTGCCGCAGGTTATCGTTGATTATCGCAGAAAAATTAATCCACTTTGTATCGAAATCCATTAGCGGGGTTAGTGGCCCGCATATATTCCGAAATCTGCTGTGATTCGTTCTCAAGTTTTATAGAATATCTAGCCGTCAATAATTATCTGATTATATTTTCTCATCGCGATCGATGAAATATAATATTCGTTTCTGTACCGCTCTTCTTGTCGTCTTAAAATCACACATTGTGAATAGTTCGTTAACGCTATTATTATACTTGACCTTCGCCTCATCCGTTATAAATTGTAAGTCCTTTGTCTCGCAAACTTATCTGATCGATTGTTGTGTTCCGAGATTTATCGGTTCTTTCTTTTACTTTTTTTTTTGTATTTATCGAATCTTATATATCATATTATTCTTGTCTCTGTTACATTATTTCTTCTGTATCATAACGGTTTAATATATTCTAAGTAATTGTAAGTAAGATTAACTCAGTGTCGATTATTTCTCTCTCCCACACCTTATCTAGCGTTCTCTCTCTGTATAAAATTCGCAAAGAACCCTGCCCCTCTGCCACATACTGAGCTCTGGGTTACCGGATCTTGCCGTTACCGTATCATTATCGTGGCGCGGAAATACCGCGTCTGGCGCCCAATTACCTTCTTAATTTCAGGAAATAAGTTACCGCATTATAAGTTACCGCACGCTACCGTAATTTGGAGATACCGTTAAAAACCTGATACCGTTAAATACCGTATCGGCCGAAACTTGCACGCTACCCCTCGGGATCGGCGTTCTCGAGATGGGCAACGGCGTCGCAGTACATAGTAAGCTATGCTAAATACTTGATGATGTTGGTACAATTTTTGTCGTTGTTCTTTCTCCGTTTTGGCCAGAACGCATTCCAGGTCGGCGTACACGACGAATGTAAGCCGCTCTTTCCTGTTGTAATTGTTGAACTCGAGCCACTTGTCCTTATCGCTCGGCAACCGGATAGCGCAGTCGTTCATCTCCCCGCAGTCGACGGCATGTAACTGCAACTTGACGTCTGAATTAAAATAATGCAGGCATCTGTAAAAGAAAAGTTTTTTTTATCATAAGATTTTTTTTTATATAAATTATTTGATATAATTATTTTATATTAATATATATATACATACCGATCGCAGATATATTTTTGACCGTTGTGTTTGCTCAACTGTGAACCGACAAGTCGCGATAAATTTTTTATCCATGCGAAATGTCCGACGCTGTTGTCGTCTTCCACCACGTATAGCAGATTCACATGCTTATCTCGCTTTTGCTCCGAAAGACGTATCGGGACGATACTGTTCTTGTCTTCGATGCCGTACACGTTGATCGAGATATTGTTCGCGAATTCAAATTTTTTAATTTGATTCACAGTCACTGGAAACTCAATATCCCGGAGATTCAGCACTGTCGCGTAAGGCGGGTACGATGATTCCCGTTCCGCGTGACTTTCGGCGGGGTATAGAGCGACGACCACTGCCGACGCGAAACACGCATTGTCTTTAGACTGTACGTTAATCACCGCTCTCTTCATAGCAATCTCCCGCGGCAATTTAATGTGACATCCCGCGCGCATTGGATTATATTTATTAATATTCACAGTCAAATTCTGTATTCGCGACAATGCCCAGCCACTATCGCGTTCCTGAAATTTCTCCAATGATGCTAAAGTGAGCTCGATAACACGGCGCTCGAACCATTCGCGTAAATCCGATGTGCGAAAAAGTTCACAGTTTCTCGTATTTATACTTTTATTTGCACGCTTATCACTCGATACAAATTCGCCGTTGAATATAGTATTTATTTTTACACTGTTGTGTCTTTTTAGAACGTCTTGCACTTGCACGAGCACGATGTCTTCGGCATCCTCGAGAAATTGACGAGGTTCGATATAGTTTGCGTTAATCATGGCACCGGTCAGAATACGGTTATCGAACGCGGTATCGATCTCTCGCCAAACGAGTCTTTACACTTACGCGTTATTTTCACCGCTGTAATCACCACCACTGGGAATAAACCGTCTCTGCAATCGAGTCTTTACACTTTCTAGTCGCGCGATTTTAGCCACCAGAGATTGTCTATTTCCGATCGAGAGTCGCTTGACACGACTGCGTTTTTCGAGCTCTTTGATCAATTCCTCGCAACGCTGCAGTCACGCGAAATACTCGCCCAAGGTGGCAATTTGGCGAGATCCCTCCACCAGATCGCGTTCAGTCTGCTCGATGTTTTTCATTTTTTACAGAGTGCACATTGGACACATATTGCATGGAAATGTCAAATACAACGGATCCTTGCAATTTGAACAGTATCGTCCAGCCATTGCATCCAATGTCTCAATTATACAATATATATATATATATAGATATAGATAGATTTCATATATTAGATATAAATTTAATTTTATTATTTTATGCATTTCAGATAAACGTGATTATTTGAACGTGAGTATTTGAAATATCGCCTGATGAAAGTGCAGAAATATTTTTGAATCTTGAAAATACACATTCGATATGCATAGAGGATGATAGTACTACTACTTCGCAAAGTATTTATTATCTTTATTATAATTTTTCTATACAAAATTATCAAATACAATTGTAATACTATTTTCTTATGTTTTGCAAACATACTTATTATTGTAGACGGCTGTAACAAAAAACTGATGACTTCACACAATACAGATACACCACAAGTACAATCAAACAATGACAAAAAACTAAATATTTTCAAACGAAAAAGAAAATATTTGATGGAAATATCTAATGTAGAAGAGGAATTACGAATTCAAAGAATAAAGCAATTAATGACACAAGACGAACAATTGATAAATATTAAATTAAACCACGAAAAAAATATAGCAATTATGAAAGAAATGCATTTAAAAGTATATAACTTAATGCAATTAAAACATTTAGAAGAAGTACAAAAACTAGAGATAAAAATAAATCAAAACTCAGAGCTATCAATTCAGAATATCAATTCACAGATAAAGAAAATATAGACTTACCTGTAAAGAAATAGATGGTAGAGCTATAAAAATGCCACATATTAATGTTAGTAATATCCTGTTAATGTTAGTAATATTCTGCAATAATGTATAACTTCTATATACATTTCATTTGTGATTTATATGTTATTATTATATTTTACGTTTTTTTGTTCTAAATATTTAATTTTGTTAGATGATACATATATATGGGGCATTCCACGCCAAATCGGACGATTTAAAAAATTTTTGTTTTTGATTTTCTTAATTTTTAGGTATTTGTTAGTACCCCTCAAAAGAGGCTTCCTGGTAACTTTTGAGAATTTTTTGATCACTGGTTCAAAAAATATCGAATTTTCAAAAAAACCGCTCTTTTTTTGGCTTTTTGCTCATAACTTTCTTAATAATGGTCGAAATTCAATTTTTTTTTTAAATTTTCGTTTTTAGATGGCCTTTACAGAAAAAAATACAAACAAAATATTTAAAGTGTTTTTAATCGAGATTTTTGAATTTTAAGTTTTCAATCGTGTTTTTAAAATTGTGTGTATCCTTCGATTTTCTTGAAAATTTTCTATTTTAAACTTCTATCCATCCTGCAACTTTTAAGCCCGGTCTGGTAGTGGGCCTTCCATAATTACTATCTTTTTCGATTTTTAAAAATTAAAAAAATTTTTTTTTCGCTATAAATTATTATCAGTACCGATTTTTGACACTGTATACTTTGTTTTTACTTATTATAAATTAATTTCGATATTTTTTTGTTTTAAGTAGGGATTTAAAAGCAGTAAGTAAAAGTTAATTCTATTTATGAGCAATTATAACAAATGTTTTTATTTATTTTCGTGTTCTTTTAAAAATTTTACATAAACGATTGTTTTGTGAACTAGAGTACTCCTTAGTTAATATAGCTCCGTCGTTTTTTGGAATAATTGTATGAAATTTTTGAGTTCCTGTAGTGGTCTTAGCTGTATTGTATCGCAAATAAATAAAAAAATACTTTACAACAAAAAAAAGCATTTATAATATAATTTTGAAACAATTTTTAAAGGAACACGAAAATAAATAAAAACGTTTGTTATAATTGCTCATAAATAGAATTAACTTTTACTTACTGCTTTTAAATCCCTATTCAAAACAAAAAAATATCGAAATTAATTTATAATAAGTAAAAACAAAGTATAATAAGTAAAAACAAAGTGTCAAAAATCGGTACTGATAATAATTTATAGCGAAAAAAAAATTTTTTTAATTTTTAAAAATCGAAAAAAAATAGTAATTATGGAAGGCCCACTACCAGACCGGGCTTAAAAGTTGCAGGATGGATAGAAGTTTAAAATAGAAAATTTTCAAGAAAATCGAAGGATACACACAATTTTAAAAACACGATTGAAAACTTAAAATTCAAAAATCTCGATTAAAAACACTTTAAATATTTTGTTTGTATTTTTTTCTGTAAAGGCCATCTAAAAACGAAAATTTAAAAAAAAAAAAAATTGAATTTCGACCATTATTAAGAAAGTTATGAGCAAAAAGCCAAAAAAAGAGCGGTTTTTTTGAAAATTCGATATTTTTTGAACCAGTGATCAAAAAATTCTCAAAAGTTACCAGGAAGCCTCTTTTGAGGGGTACTAACAAATACCTAAAAATTAAGAAAATCAAAAACAAAAATTTTTTTAATCGTCCGATTTGGCGTGGAATGCCCCATATATATAATTTATATGTATATATGAAAGAGAGAGAAAGCGACAATTTAATTTTATGTATTCTAAATCACATATGGAAAAAGTTTATAATACACTAGTGGAAAAAATTAAGGGATCAAAAAAAAATTCCAAATTTGTTGCGATTTTTCGAATGGCTGTATCTTCGTTAAAAATGGTCGTATCGGAGTTGCAAAAAAAGCAAATTGAAGCGCCAAGTGTCTAGTTTAGAGTTCTTTTGGCCGAAAAATTTTCGAAGCCCCAGATTTTACGCAATCCTAAGAAATAGTGAAAAAAAAAATTTTGCAAATTTTTTCATTTGTTTTTTGGAGTCCACAGACTCGGAAAAAAATTTTTTAGCTAAACCAGTACATGTATCCGATAGCTTGTTTATTCAGCTTTAATTTGCTTTTTTTAAAACCTTGATACGACCATTTTTCGCTGAGATATCGGTCTTTGAGTGAAAAAGGACCCTTTTGGCTTTGATCATCGGTATCTCAGGAACCAATGATCGCACAGAAAATCTAAGGGTGGTTCCATAATCTGGAATAAATTCTCTAAAAGGATTGGTAATGATATTCACGAAAAAAATTTTTTTTTAACTTTCACATGAATTTGAAAAAACAGGAAAAAAAAGGCAATTTGGGGTTTTTTAGAAAATCAACGGCTAAATTACAAATATTGATAAAACGACTAATAAAATAAATTAAAATGTTGATAGGCCATAAGGAGCCAAACGCGGATGTAAGGCGTGTTCTTTTTAAATCATTATCCAAGAGAACGATCAAGTTAAACGGTCATCTTTAATACCAACTTGATCGTTCTCTTGGATAATGATTTAAAAAGAACACGCCTTACATCCGCGTTTGGCTCCTTATGGCCTATCAACATTTTAATTTATCTTGTTAAAAACGACTAATGTTAAGTGTGCCTTTTACAGTTCAATATACCCACAAAAACCCTGTAAAATTTCATTTTGATCTATCCAACCGTTTTTCTGTTTCGAACAATCAAAATTTTGAAAAAATTAAAGGATCACGTTTTTTGCTCTTAAACGCTCATAATCTTCAACAAAATGGAAAAAAAATTTTTTTTGAGCTTTTTTCATACTTTTACCACAAACAGCGTTCAAATTTAAGGTAACCAAAAAAAATGTCTGTGTGTGTGTGTGTATGTGTGTTTCTTTAGGAGAAATGAGACCCGTTGGCTCGTCAGTTCCACCGTATTTAACGACTCCAAACTCATTCTCCAAAGAGTGTGTATGTATGTGTGTGTGTGTTTGTATCTGCGTCTGTCCGTCTATCAGTTCCTATTTAATAACGGGTATTGCCACCCCTGTTCTCAATAACGGCTCTCAAGCGTTCAGCCATATTGATGCAGCGGATAATCTCAGGCTGCGGAATGGTGTTCCAAATTTCCTGAAGTGCGCGCTCTAATGCGGCTAAGTTCTGCAAATTTGGATACTCCCTGCGCAACCGACGGCCCATTATGTCCCAAACATGTTCAATGGGGTTGAGGTCTGGACTCATTGCTGGATGTCGCAGTAATGTGATGTCGTGCCGTTCAAGGAAACGTCTGGTGATATTGGCTGTGTGTGGACGTGCGTTATCTTGCATTAGAATGAACGATCTCAGATGTTGTCGTTTGCGCAGTACAATTGGTCTTAAAATTTGGTCAATATAGCGCCTAGCCATTAAATTTTCGCGAACAATCACCAAAGGTGTTCTCCAATTTCGCGAAACGCCGCCCCACACTATGATCGATCCACCGCCGTAGGCCACAACCGGACGGACGAAGTTCTGGCGAAAACGTTCTCCACGACGGCGCCAAACAAGGGGACGTCGGTCACTGCCATAGAGATTGAAACGGGATTCGTCAGTGAATAAAACATTTCCCCATTGCCTTAAGGTCCAACCCTGATGTGCGTTAGCATACGCTAAACGAGCTCGGCGATGTCTCGCTGTCAACATGGGTACACGATTAGGGTGTCGTGCATGTAACCCAGTTTCGCGAAGACGGTTGATGACTGTTCGGGAGGAAATGTTTCGTAGTCGCTGTCGCTGTCGCTGTCCTTGTCGCTGTTGTTGTTGCTGTTGTCTCCGATTCGGGAAGTTCCGTGCCACGATATTCGCATTGTTAAAAGGTTCACGTCGAACTTGTCGAACAATTGCCCGATCATCGCGAGGAGTAGTGACACGATGGCGACCTTGTCCAGGGCGACGATTGTATCCGTTCGTCTCCTGGTATCGGGCATAAGCACAAGATACGACGGATTGACTAACACCCATCTGAATGGCAACAGCACGTTAACTGTAACCTTCTTCAATTAGAGTTACTAAACGAGCAACTTCCGGCTCCGATAACTGCCGTCTTACCATGATAAGGAATCAAAAGTAATTTTCGATTTCGGCAAATTTTCTCAAATTTTTTTTTCACTGCAAAAAGAGTAGTTTTGAAAAGTAGTGATACTAAGGGGGTTCTAACCCAGGTCCTCTCAGGGGGGGTGAGGCGCGAGGGGAACCGCGGTGCGGGGGGAGTGACGTCACGCGCGGGGAAGGAGGAACCGCGGCGCGCGGGGGGTGACGTCACCCGCGGGGAAGGGGGAACCGCGGCGCGACCGATGGACGAGGGGGTCCGCGAGGTGAAGGGGGATCCGCGGCGCGAGCGATGGACGAGGGGGTCCGCGAGGTGAAGGGGGATCCGCGGCGCGACCGATGGACGAGGGGGTCCGCGAGGTGAAGGGGGATCCGCGGCGCGACCGATGGACGAGGGGGTCCGCGAGGTGAAGGGGGATCCGCGGCGCGACCGATGGACGAGGGGGTCCGCGCGGTGAAGCGGCGCAAGCGATGGGCGAGGGGGTCCGCGCAGTGAAGGGGGATCAGCGACGTGAGAGATGGACGGTGGTGTGAGAAGGACAGCGCTACGTATGGGAAAAGGACAGTGCAAAGTGTGTGTGAAGAGGACAGTGCTACGAGTGCGACAAGGATGGCGTTAACGTGAGACAAGGATGACATATAGGCGGGAGAAGGACGACGCAAAGGTAAGTGAGCAACGAGTATATGAAAGAGAGAGAACGATAGCACCAAGACGACATGTACAAGAGAGAGAACGATAGCGCGAAAAGAGAACGATAATATCGCGAGACTTACAACTAGCGCGTGCGAGAGAGAACGATAATATCGCGAGACTTGCAATTAGCGCGTGCGAGAGAGAACGATAGCGCGAAGACAACGCGTGCGAGAAAGAGATAAGATTAACGCACGAGAGAGAACGATAATATCGCGAGACTTACAACTAATGAGTATGATAAAGATAGCGATACTTAAAACTAGCGCGAAAGAGACGCAAGAGAGATGCAAGGATGGGAACGCATGGAGAGGCACGTAAATAATTATATTTTTTTTTTATGAATATAAAATATATAAAATTTATTTAAAATGTGTATTTACAATTGTGTGTGTGTGTGTGTATGTGCTTAAATTATAATTAATAATAATATAATATAATAATAAAATAATAAAAATAATTTGGTGGTATGGGGGGTTAGGGGGGGAGGTCAGGGGATGGTCACTCCTGGAAGACTAGGGGCGATGTGTCGGGCTGAGGGACTTCCGCTCCTGTCCCTCTCGTCGACTATTCATGTACTCTCGTAAACTCTGAAATTAAACATAATAATTGTAAATGTTTTAAATTTATTACACATTAGCAAAAATATTTTTACCTTCAACGTTTCCAAGTCATGTCGTAGCATATTCTCATGCACATCTTCTTCGAATTTGTCTATATCTTTACATGATTCAAGTTCTTCACGTAGTCTATTTCCATAACATTTTACTTTAGTGTGATTAGGATCTTCCGCATGTATACATTCAAAACAAAAACTTGTATCACATTTTTTAACTGAGTTCGCCCAATATTTTCGAGTTTTGAGAAATCTGTTCAACGAAATTGTGCGAGGTTTTTTCAAGCCGAGCTCACGATTTCTTATAAATTGAACGACTGAGGTTTCCAGATTCCTCTTCGAAAGTTGTTCCCGCTCATACTGAAGTAATTCTTCAACATCACTAGTTCGAAAATCGAAATCAGGTTCCTTATCAGATGAATCTTCTTTCGCATATAATTTCTTCCATTTCGCTCTTCTCTCTCTCTCAATCACAATTTTTTCCACCACAACGGGATCCATCCAGACATCATATTCATCCATATCTTCATTACCGATGATTACGTTTTCTTCAGCCATTGCACTAACGTAACACACAAGACTAACGAAACGCAAAGAACAACGAAATAATATTCTAATGTCGCAGACTCCTCTTCATTATATATCTTTTTAATATCTCGCGTCTCATTCCAACTAGAGCATCGCGTCTCATCTACCTCAGCATTTCTCTACATCTTTGGCGGAGCGTGTTGAGAAAAATTGTCGACTATTCTTATTCGTAGGTGGAAGGAAAGAAATAAAATCATAGATTGAATAAAAATAATTATTTATTGCACGCATCGTAAAGAATATCATTTACAGCACATGTTAATAATTCGCAATCGATCAATGATTCACTGTCAAAGACATCACTCTCGCGTATCGTTTTTACAGCATCGCATACAGTAGTAATATTATTACGTTGTAATACAGTTTCAAATTGTTTAAATTTTTCATTTACGAGATACGTATTCTCGCATAACCAATTATGCATATGATCGATACAATTTTCAAAATTAAATAAATGTAATAATGTTTCTGGTTTCATGTACAACGAATTTTCGCATAATGCAAGTTTTACAATTTTCGATTGATACATTTCAATCGTTAAATCTCCAATTCTTAATGGGGGAGCAGTCGATTGTAGAAATTGTTCAACGTCTGCTTGCTTCCGCATCAACAAATTCCACGTTGAAAAGGGCAACACTATTTGATTGCCTCGATTATCGCCGAGAATCAGTTCCACGTACGATACAGCTCCAACGCTTATTCCAATGTCCAAATACTTGTACGACGTCGGGGTTAGAGCGTACCTTCTTCCAAGTATGCGAGCCGCACAACGAGGCTGAATACTATAAAATATAAATAATTATACAACAATATTAAAAATCAATAAGTAACAAATTTTTTAAACGATTTAAACTTACGTGTCGCATTTCTGCTTCTTACACAGCGGAGTTTCACCGTTTCGAATCGGAACGTAGAAATTCATATTTCTTCAGCGGTGAACCTTTCACACACGCGATTGATGCAATACTGCAATCGTATTAGAATCAATATCAATTCAAATAGTATCTCAAATTGCGATGTAGAGGGGATTATTGCTGACGCAACATTTTAATTTCCTCCAAAATTTTGTCGCGCCGATGTACGGCTGCGATGACATCATCATCTTCGGAACAAAGATTTAGCTGAAATTGCTAAAATCGAGCGCCGATGTACGACTGCTCCTGATGCAATCACGTCAAAATTATTCAAATGTACGTGACAAAACGGGGAATTTTCAAGGTTAAAATGTGCATCATCCCTAGACAAAGATTTAGCTGAATTTGCAAAAATCGAGCGCCGATGTACGGCTGCGCCTGATGCAATCACGTTAAAATTTTCAAATGTACGTGACAAATAGTGAAAAAATAATTGCCAAGGTTAAAATGTGCATCATCCCTAGACAAAGATTTAGCTGAATTTACTAAAATCGAGCGCCGATGTACGGCTGCGCCTGATGCAATCGCACCAAAATTATTCAAATGTACGTGACAAATAGCGAAAAAATAACCACCAAGGTTAAAACATGCATCATCCCTAGACAAAGATTTAGCTGAAAGCGCTAAAATCAAGGGCCGATGTACGGTTGCCCCTGATGCAATCATGTTAGATTTTTCAAATGTATGTGACAAAACGGGAAATTTTCAAGGCCAAATTGCACACGGTACTACGGGGAATTTTTTGTAAGATGAAATCGTTCTAGAATGTTCGATGATAAAACAATACATGAGACGGTATATAAATCATGATAGAGAGACGCACCCCACTAGTAGCTAAAGTGCATCAGACCTGTCATTAGAAACGCTAAATTTTGCAAGTGTACGTTAGCAATATGGAGGAGCAAATTTTGCGAGAACAATCCGCTTTGCTTGATTCATTGGAAAACTACATTGTGTGGGAGCAACGATGCGACGAGTACATCGAGTCGCTGGAAGAGCAAAGTCGAATCAAACGACCGCGATTATCGATCGGAAATCGACAATCACTGATTGCTCGGATCGCGCGCCTCGAAGGTTTGAACAATTCGGTACGTGGACGTTTCGTACACGCGGGTGCCGGATGTAGTGCGCGTCAAAATGCACTTGTGTGGCGTGAAATTGATACGGCGTTCGAGAATCGCGTATCGACTGGTGCGGTGATAAACTATAATCACATTGAACCACGCCAATTTCTCGATGACGCTAAAGACATTGTGTTGGAACATGTGCAGGACGCTTTAAAAAAACACAACAGTGTAAAAGTGAACACTATATTCAACGGCGAATTTGTGTCGGGTGATAAACACGCGAATAAAAGTGTGAATACGAGAAACTATGAACTCTTTCGCACATCTGATTTACGCGAGTGGTACGAACGGCATGTTATCGAGTCCACCCTAGCGTCTCTGGAAGAGTTTCAGGAACGCGATAGCGGGTGGGCATTGTCGCGAATACTGAACTTGACTGTAAATATTAACAAGTACAATCCCATGCGCGCGGGATATCACATCAAGTTACCGCGGGAGATTATGATGAAGAGAACGGTTAACGTGCAATCAAAGGACAATGCGTGTTTCGCGTGGGCAGTGGTCGCCGCTCTGTATCCCGCAGAAAAAAAGGTGGAACGGGAATCATCGTACCCGCATTACGCGACAGTGCTGAATCTCCGGGACATTGAGTTTCCAGTGACTGTGAATCAGATTAAAAAATTTGAACATGCAAATGACATTTCAATCAATGTGTACGGCATCGAAGACAAAAACATTGTCCCGATACGTCTTTCGCAGCAGAAGCGGGACAAGCATGTGAATCTGCTGTACATTGAAGATGACAACAGCGTGGGACATTTCGCTTGGATCAAGAATTTATCCCGGCTCGTGAGCTCGCAATTGAGCAAACACAAGACTCAAAAATATATCTGCGATCGGTAAGTTTATTTTATATTATTTGAAAATTATAATTTATATAAAAAAAATCTTATGATAAAAAATTTTTTATTTCTTTTACAGATGTCTACATTATTTTCTTTCGGACGCCAAGTTGCAGTCCCATACGGTCGACTGCGGAAAGCTAAACGACTGCGCTGTCCGATTGCCGAGCGACAAGGACAAGTGGCTCGAGTTCAGCAACCCTAATCGGAAGGAGCGGCTTCCATTTGTGGTCTACGCCGACTTGGAATGTGTCCTGACCAAGACGAAAGAAGAAAAATTATATCAACACCATCGGGTATTTAGTTTAGCTTATTATGTACATTGTTCGTACGACGACTCATTATCAACGTATCATTCGCGTCGTAGCGTTGATTGTATAGCATGGTTCGCCGAAGACCTTAAAAATTTGGCGTTACGTGTAAAAAATATTTTAAAAACAAATGTCCCCATGGTAAATTTAACATCCGATGAGTGGGAGAAATTCCATAGCGCCACTCGTTGTCATATATGCGAAAAGCCGTTTGCGCAAGACGATACACGCGTTCGCGATCATTGCCATCTGACCGGGCGGTACAGAGGTCCCGCACACTCAAATTGTAATCTAAATTATAAAGATTCTTTTTGTATTCCGATAGTGTTTCACAATTTATCTGGTTACGATTCTCATTTTATTATCGAGGAAATAGCCACAGCGTTCGAAGGGAAAATCGAGTTATTACCGATAACCAAGGAAAAATATATTTCGTTTACCAAAAGTGTTGATCTTAAAGAAGAAGAAGAATCAAAAAATCAAATAAAATTACGTTTCATCGATTCATACAAATTTCTCGCATCGAGTCTCGATAAATTGGCATCATTTTTGGACAAAGATAAACTCAAAATTTTAAAATCGGAATTTCAAAATTTATCAACAGAAAATTTCAATTTGTTAACGCGAAAAGGTGTATTTCCGTACGAATACATCGATTCCGTCGACAGGTTGCATGATACGTGTTTACCATCGCGCGAATCGTTTTACAGTTCCTTGACCGGTGAAACTGTATCCGAGAGCGATTACGCGCACGCCGAGAACGTCTGGACGCGATTCTCCATTCGGACGCTAGGCGAATATAGCGACTTGTACCTCAAAATTGATGTCTTGTTATTAGCCGACATTTTCGAAAACTTTCGAGATAAATGTATCGAAAGTTACGGACTCGACCCCGCGTATTATTATACTCTCCCCGGATACACGTGGGACGCCATGTTGAAGTATACAAAGATCACGTTCGAGTTGCTTACAGACATCGACATGGTTATGTTTATCGAACGTGGTATACGCGGTGGTCTGAGCCAATGTTCGGGTAGATACGCTCGCGCTAATAACAAGTACATGGAGTCGTACGATCCATCGAAACCATCATCGTACTTGATGTACTTTGATGTAAATAATTTGTACGGATGGGCAATGTGTCAACCGCTGCCATATGCTGATTTTCAATGGGTCGACGATGTGTCAAATTTTGATGTATCATCCATCGCGCTAGATTCGCCTACGGGCTATATCCTCGAAGTGGATCTCGAGTACCCGCAACATCTTCACGATGCGCACACTGATCTACCGTTTTGCCCGACACGCGACAAACCACCTGGCAAGCGAGAATTCAAGCTACTTGCAACGTTATACGATAAGAAGCGTTACGTGATACACTACCGCAACCTGCAGCAGTGCACGCGGCACGGCCTTCGTGTAACAAAAATACATCGAATTTTACAGTTTTCTCAATCTCCCTGGCTTCAAAATTATATAGAATTAAATACACATTTCAGAACATTGGCTAAAAATGATTTCGAAAAAAATTTATATAAATTAATGAATAATGCGGTGTTTGGTAAAACGATGGAAAATGTGCGCAATCGTGTCGATGTAAAATTATTAACAAAGTGGGACGGTTGGTACGGCGCAGAGGCGATGATCGCGAAACCAAATTTCCACAGCAGAAGCGTTTTTTCGGAAAACTTAATCGCTGTGGAATTGCGTAAACTCGAGGTGAAATTCTACAAGCCGATTTACGTGGGTATGTGCATCCTCGACATATCCAAAACATGTTTGTATGAATTTCATCACGAGTATATGGCGCCAATGTATCGCGACAAATGCCGGGTAATGTATACCGATACGGACAGTCTCATATATCACATCGAGTGTGCGAATGTGTATGAGAATATGAAGCGTGACATTGTTAGATTCGACACGAGCGATTATGCGGTGGACAATGCATACGGTATACCGCTTCTAAATAAAAAGGTGCCGGGTCTGATGAAGGATGAAAACAACGGTGCCATAATGACCGAATTCGTCGGGCTCAGAGCAAAGATGTACGCGTTACGAGTGAATGGGAAAAAGGATACAAAGAAAGTCAAAGGTATCAAGAGCAACGTTGTCGCGAGAACGATAACGTTTGACGATTACACGCGGTGCTTGAACGAAGAGATTGAAATGACGCGTCAGCAGTCGTGTATACGATCTAAATTACACCAAGTATACACTATTCGCGAGACGAAAATTGCTCTGAGTCCGTACGACGACAAGCGGTATATCGTACCCGATACCACCGATACTACCGTGGGGACATTATCAGATACCGTTGTAAATAAATGTATATTATTTATTTTATATATTTTGTAACATAACCATGTTATATATTTG